>NC_056726.1:1928088097-1928330597 GCF_019279795.1 Protopterus annectens
GTCTTTCTTCACCTACACGATCTGTGTACAAGTGTAGGGGGCATGTATAAGTCCTGCACAGACACTTAAACATGCCCTCTGCACTCAGAAAATGCCATACGGCACTTTCAAACAAGGAAGTAGCATAATATTAGAGCCTGGTTCTAATATTATGCATTATTTCATTGTCCGCGGACATGGAAATGTAAAACTAGCGTGTCAGTGGTCCGTGGACAGTGAAGCAAAGAAAAAAAATACATTCCCCAAGAAGTAGCCCACACAGTACATGACTGTTCCCGGAATTGCCAGATCCCTGTTCCATATGACTGCATCCTGCTGATGAATATACGTGATAATTTATTTCTTTACATTTTTTCTTACAATAAAAAAAAAAAGTTTAAGCACAGCGCAGCTGGTTTGCGTGCTGTGGTGCTTTGCTCAGCCCAGCCTAAATGCTGTTTGAGAGTGAAATAGAATTCTGAAAAAGAAATCTTTGTTGCTGATGTAGTGTAGTAGTTAGAACACTGGTTTAGCATACAAACCATGCATGGGCTGAATCCCAACACTGGCTAATATATTTTATGTGAGGAAGCAGTTGTAAATTAATTTTTATGAATTGGAATGATATTTGTAAGTTATATCCCTCACGTATAGTAATGTAGGGGTGGGAAAATGCCATAGGGTAATGTAAAAAACATTTTCTATTTTTTTTAAATAATTGTTTGCAGCCAGTTAAGCTTGTCACAGCTCTGCTGAAACAAGCTAAGTATTGCTTGAGCATGAAAATATAAGCAATCTTTAGCAACTGTAAGCTTTGCTTAGCTGGTTTAAGCCTTGCTAAGTGGATTTGCATGGAGATAAGCATAGCTTAGCATATTTGAAAATTGGCCAATCACAGAAAAGTGTGGGAAAATGGCCTTATTTAAACAGCACAAGCAGAAATATAGCCTTATCTCTTCAAGTCTGATCAGGACAGCAACAATGGCAGGTTTAAGAGAGGGTGTTCACTTTCAAGTGCAACGCTGAGGCATCCAGGAGTACAGGGTCATGGTTGGACTCCTTATCAAAGACCATGAAGCTAGACTGCTGCAGGGGCAGTACCAGGGCTCCCAGTACAGAACAAATGCATGGGACCATATGGCGCGCAATCTCAACAGTACCACTGGCATACCCTGAACTGGTGAGCAGCTGCATCATCACTATGATGACCTAAAGTGTAGGAGGGGTGAGGTCATGGCCCAGTGGATCCAAGATGCATGAGTGGAGGATGTCCCAGAAGTTTTAAGTATCTTGTCTGTGTATTTGTAAATAATTATTTAAAAATTGTACATGTTACTGTACAGGTGTGCTTAATGTGTGTTCTTTCCCCATACAGCTGCCAATGAGAGGGCTGTGAACATTGATGCCCATGTACAGTGACATGGTCTGAGAGTTTGGTGACTACAGAAATATTTGTATATTTGTAATATCTGCTGTAATAAATCAGAAATACTAAAGGTAGTGCTCACTGTACATACAATTCCCCCCGGATTCACGAATCCTCCGTGTAAGACTTAATAAGTCTTACTCGGAGGCTGCAGTTGAACGGTATGATGGCAACGTGCCATGAATATTCATGAGAGCACGCTGACTCAACCGTAACTCTTACATGGACCGAGTATGAAAGCAGGGTGCGTGTCTGACTGCCGAGCAATCTAAATGTCCACGCCCCTGCAAGTGTAGTAAAAGCAAAGTGTCAACACACAAGAGCGAGTTCGCTCAAATGTACTTGCACCCAACACCACACTCCCTGACACTGTAAACCCCCATCACAGTTATAAAAAGTAAAATATTTATTGTTTTTTTTTTAAATCCACGATATAGCTGCCCGTATTTGCGCATGTGTGTGCGGGTGTGCCCATTGCTTAGCTATAGTTAGCAATCCCGACATGGAAGAGCATAAGAAAGAATGTTTATGCAAATCGCACCAAATTGCAATAGCGTAATGGTAGAGCGTATGCAGAAAGAGGAGGCATTCACGGTTCGAATCCCACCACTCCCCTTCTTATTTATGTTTTAAAGCAGTATTTGAAATAATACCAGACATATATATGTTGAAAATATTATTAAAAGCAGTGAAATGGCCAATGTATCAGTGAACAAAATATATATTTTTAAAGGATCCAGATATATAATAGCCTGCCGTTAAGCAACACTTTACCCAGCTAAACAGGGGTGCCCATAGTTTAATAGCACTTTACCCAGCTAAACAGAGGTGCCCATAGTTTAATAGCGCTTTACCCAGCTAAACATTTACCCAGCTAAACAGAGTTGCCCATAGTTTAATAGCGCTTTAAACCATGCAATGTGTTTGCGCGGACGTGCTTGCCGCGCCAACCTGGGCACCGTAGGGCACCGGGGAACAACGCCGATCTAAGTTGCTTAAACCCAGCCACACCCCCTAGCCTGTCTAGACAGTATTAAAATAAAAGAATGACAAGGTTCGAACCCATTGTGCATCAGAAGCAAAGTACAGAACCACTAAGCCTTGACAACATAGGGGAAACATCCACTGTTAACATTCATATACTTATGAATGATAGTTTAACCATTACTAAGCAGGTCTGCAGTCAGCTGAGAATTTTACAAAACGGCCAATCACAAAAAAGTGTGGGAAATGCAGCATATTTAAGCCCCACAGGCAGGAATACATGACATAACTGATTGTAGCTCACATCTGCAGTTAGAATGTCTGGTGTCGGAGAGGGAACACACTTCCAAGTACAACATTGGGGCATCAAGGAGTCCAAATACATGGTTTGACTCCTTGTCCACCGTCACGAGACAAGACTTCTGCAGGGCCAGTTCCAAGGGACGGAGTACAAGGCAGAGGCTTGGAACTGGTTAACTCGTGACCTTACCAGTGCCACAAACGTTCCTCAGACCGGTGAGCAGGTCCATCACCACCATGCAGACCTGAAGAGACGTAAGCAGGACCGCCTGAACCAGTGGATACAGGAGGCCCGTGAGATGCGGGATGCCCCACAACTGAGTATGTAGCCATGGAATGCAGTATGTAAGAATTGATAATGGAGTATGTATAATGGATAGGTATGCCTCAATATCCCTTCATTTAGTTTACAGCTGCAGGTGACTGTGCTATGAATCAGCAAGCCTATGCTGATAAGCTGCTAAGGCTGCACCACCAGGCAGGTTAGTGATTATTCTGCATGTATTGTTATATAAAATATGGGAGAGAGCATGAAAGAAAGTGTTGTAGTCCAATAAAACAGCCATAAAATTGCCTGAATAAGTCCTCTGCATGTACTGTCAGATAAAAATGTCAGAGAGGCAGAAAAAGAGTGTAGTAACCCATTAAGAAAGGTAACATATGTCTGGAATAATATCCCTGCAGGCACTGTCATATAACATAAGTGAGTGATCCTGAAAAAAGATTGTTCTAACCTACTAATAAAGGTATAATATGGCTTGAACATGTCTGCCATATACACCATTAAAACAAATAAAGGAGTGAGCCTGTGGAAAAGTGTGTAATGTCATTAATAAAGGTCTAAAACCCAGAGTGTGTCACAGAGTCTGAAATGTTGTTGTACCCTTGCATTATACAAACAGTACTGTTTGAAAAGGTGCTGGCAACCCAGAGTTATGCAGTCCCATATAAAGTGGGTGATAGAAGTGCTAGTAGTTGTGAAACATATATACAGTCCACAATAGTCAGTTACCAGCTGGCATGAATAAGTAAACCTGGCACACGTGTAGCGTGTAAGTTTTCCCCAGAAATGTGAGTGTGTGTCAAGAAATGCAGGGTTCTTTACAAATCAAAGTGAAAATGTCATGTGAAAACATCCCAGATATGTAGATAAAGAAATATAAATGCAATCAAGAAATATGTAGCAGTAACATCTGCATCCTGGACAGTTAGTATGTCAGATATAGGTCAGGCATATATTGAACTAGCCAAACCCATGACACAACCTAATGTATGGTGGCAAGTGTAATAATACAGGTAGGGGATATACACTTGCAGTCACTAGGAATGTAGTGTAGACTAAAAGGTCATTATAAGATGTTAACCGACTTTTTTTCTACACCCTACTGTATGTGCATAAACCATGTAATTCCACACCTCAATGAGTATGTGTAATCTTAAATATTTGTTGGGACATATGTAGTATTGTTCTATAAATATTTGCATTCACGTTGCTGCACGTGCCCTGTTTAAACACCACAATCATGGTGGCCTGTTGCTACCAAACATCCCTGCATGCTGTTGGAATAAATGCTGTGGTTCAATATATGTATGAGTTATGCTTGCTATTCAACTGTTGTACCCTTGGTGTGTTGGGTTAATGGGAATATTATTGCATGCTGTTACAACTAATCTGGAATGCTGTTTTGCTTATGTTGTAATTAAACACACCTAATCACAGAACGTATGGGAAGGCCGGTCCCAGCGGACCCACCTGTCCCGCCTCAGCCGGCAAGTGCACCTGGCACCAGCAGGGCCCAGCCCGGGCTCCCCTCCTCCGTTGGTCCTGTGCCACCTTTGGGTGGAAGTGCTGCAGGGGATGGGGTTCATTACCCCCGTGCAAGTGTGGGTGGAGAAGGGCCATCTGTCACCCTTCGAAGGGTCCGGGCTGTGGTGCTTAGGGAGATCCAGCATTCAGTCGCTGATCCCCTATGCCAGCTTGAGGTGAGAGTGGTGCATCTCTCAGGTGAGCCTGCCCATCCTACTCAGCCCCCAGCACAGCCACCCTCGGGGCTGTGAAGGTGCAGTGGTCTCTGCCCATGGGTGGGGATCTCAGTTCCACTGTTACCATATGTGGGCTCATGGGCTTGCGATTTCCAAACAACCTTCCCTGTCAATTGTGTTCACCCACCCCATGTGTCAAATTCCACCCCTGTATGGGTCTTGTTTGTCTTGTCTGTTTACCTTCCCAACCTACCTCCCCAAATATACCTACATCCCTTACCTCACACTCCACTCTCACCTGAAAAAATAAATAAAAAAATGGGGCAATCTGTTCCCAGAAAAAAAATGTGCCCTATACATAGCTGCCCATTTCGCACACATGTCCGCTGGACATGTAAACTGATAATTATAATTGGCAGTACAACATACTTTGTTGTCCTCACCCATCTCTCAGGGGTGGAAGGGTGCAAATTTCATACCAAATTATGAACATATGCACAGCTGTTGCTGGTAAAGAAATGGGCAGCTATGGGCCTCCCTACACCCTTCCTGCACATCCCAGCTGGTTTCCCTACTGTCTTTCCCTCTTTGTCCCCCTTTTTCACCACTTTCCTATCTCCCCATTTTCGTCTCTTTCAAAGAAATTAGTGAGGGGGTTAGCGGGAGTAAGCACTTTTAAGCAGTAGTTAGCCGTGGTGCGCGAGGTTGAGCTTGTGTGTGCTTAGCTAATCATCACTAAACGTTGCGCAAACCTGCGCAAACCCGCTTACAACTGCTTAAAAGTGCCTTAGTCACTCTGTATGACAGGGCCCTTGTATTGCTCAGCATCAAAATAAAACACACCTGTCAGTCTCGAACCCCAGAACTTGGACTCACCAGTCTGCATGAAGTACCACTACACCACAGCAGATATACAATAACTTGGTGCTGAAATAAATATATCATGCATTACAATGAGTGAATGTAAAGGGAGAATAGGAATGGCATAACACAAATCATGTTCTGTGGCCCTTAACCAGCAAGTGTTGTGGAATTGCATGACATGACTGTGAAAAGAGAACCAGCCATGCTAGTAGGGAATAATGTTACAGTAGCACCTTACAAACCCTACACAGAACATAGTAGAATAAACACTGGCATATTTGAATAGGTCAGAGGCCAGACCTCCCAACTGTGACTGGTTTATGTCCCCGATTTGCAAACAAATGTTAGCTGTGCCCCTCAGACTCCCTGTGAAATGTAGTAACATTAGGCAGAAAGGTGATAAATGTCAATAAGTGAGAGTAGACACTGCTTGCATGTCAGAAAAGGTGTAGTAATACATATGCTCAAAATCCCCCAAAGTCACAACTGCAAAATATCTGAAATATATCACAGGTGTATCCCACAGATATGTACCTTTCCCTGAGGCTGTTCAAATATATACCTGAGAGTATCTGAGGCCTGGAAGAGTCAGAAATACACAGGCATATCAGCCTGTCTGCTGTTACACACTCTGCAAATAGCTGTAGAATGAATTCCACAAGCATGCCCTTATGTAGGAGTACAACACAGAAATATCAATGGATGTAGCCATGTACTGCTAGCAACCACCTGTGACAATGCCATTGTTCAGGTGCTGAAAAGACTGGTGTGGTGCACAGTCAATGAATACTAGGCTAACCTTTGTCTACCATCTGGATATGTCCACAGGTGGGAGCTACTCAGACATATTACTAGCCTTTATAGACTTACAGGTACACAACAACTCTGCATGTTCAGCAAGATAAACATCACATGATATTAAATAATGCACTCTGCAGTTCTGCACCCCTACCCAAAGGTACTATATACCCGTGTAGTCAGGCACAACCAAGGGTGTAGGTAGGCAGACACAGTAGTGAAATATGTCCAGTTGTCCTGAGCAGACTGTGCTAATGTCAACACAAACCACAAACTGTTAAGAAGTGAGTAATGTACTAATGACAGTATAGCAGTTCATGTGCCTGATATTCATAATTGGTAGTACAACATACTTAGTTTTCCTCACCCCTCTCTCAGGGGTGGAAGGTTTCAAATATCCCTCCTAATGTATTGCATATGCACAGCTGTTGCTGGTAAAGAAATGGGCAGCTATGGACCTTCTCCACACCCATCCTGTATATCCCGAGCTGGTTTCCCTACTGTCTTCCCCTCTTTGTGCACCCTTTATCACCACATTCATATCTCCCCAATTACTTTTCTGTCAAAGAAATGAGCACAGGGGTTAGTGGGAGTGAGCACATGTAAACAGTAGTAAGCGGGTTGGCACCAGTGTGCGCATGTGTGCGCTTAGCTTAGCATTGATAAGATATAATAAGCTAAGCTTGGCTTAGCTTAGTATTGCTAAAATAAAATAAGCTAAGCTAAGCTTAGCTTAGCATCGCTAAGCGTCACGCAAACCATAAACCCGCTTACAACTGCTTAAAAGTGCCTTAGTCACTCTGTATGACAGGGCCCTTGTACTGCTCAGCAGCAAAATAAAATACCCTTGTCTGTCTCAAACGCCACACCTTGTACTCGCCAGTCTGCATGACGTACCACTAAGCCACAACAGATATACAATAACTTGGTACTGAAAGAAATATAACATGCATTACAATGAGTGAATGTAAAGGGAAAATAGGAAAGCCATAGGAATACATTGCAATAACTACTTTTGTATGCCAGTTAATTCTTTAATTTGAAAAGAAAGTACATACTCCCATGTATCCAGTGTTAGCATTAGGAGGTGTGAGTAAACCTACACACTCAGAAGAGTGTACTGGAAGAAACAACAGTCAGGTTTCAATACAACATGCATTTCACTGGCTACAACCCAGCTTCAGATATGAGACATATACCAACCTTCTGACTGAGACAACAGCGTCCACAGCAAACAAGCATGGTCCCCACCTTGCAAAAGTGAAAGGGTTACTCCTACCTAACCTATCATTTTATATCAGTGTCCTGAAATCACAGTGAGAACTGCAATTACCACACATCAGGCTGCATGCAATTACTAAATGGTGGGCACCAACTGGTGCAAAGGCCATCACATGCACATGTGCAGATACCTAGAAAAGCAGCCTGTATCTGCTGTCCACACATGCAATAATATCATTGCAACAACTGGGAGAGAGAGAGAGATAGAGAGAGCATGAGCGAGAGAGAGACAGACAGAGACAGACAGACAGACAGATGGATACAAATAGGCAGTAAGAGACAGACACTGAAAACAAACAGCAACACACAGAGGAAACCAAAACAAACAAAAAAAAAATAAATAAAATACAACACCTACAACGGACGGAGGTGAGGAATACAAAGGTAAGGTATGCAACAGATATGTATTTGCTGACATCCAAAAGATGTGTCTGAAGGGTACTCTACATACTGTAAATCATCCATATGTGGCAGCAGTCCGTATCTATATGTACATGCACATTTGCATAGGGCAAGGGACATACTGCAACTGTCAGTGAAGGCTGGACATATGTTTGTTGTTGAAGGCTGCTATGTGCACATATGTATGTAGGTTGTAGTGTGTGGCATTGCAGACAGCAAGTAGTGCCGGTATATGTCATGTGGTGATTAAATGCTGTGGGACTGAGCTACAGGCAGTGAGGCCTGCTACAGCTATATGGCCTGAGGACAGCAGAATGCATTCTGCACAACTTTGTGCAATAGTATTGCATGACCGTATGTCTCACAACTGTTGCATAATTGACATCACCACCATGAAAGGTGGGCAGTATATGTGCCAATATGTGCAGCTATATGTACAGCAATGGATGTTTAGATGTATGTGTATATATACATGTATATATATATATATATATATATATATATATATATATATATATATTATATATATATATATATGTGTGTGTGTGTGTGTGTGTGTGTGTGTGGGTATATATATATATATATATATATATATATATATATATATATATATGTATAGAAATATAGATATATAGATCTATATATAGATATATACATATATACATGTATACATATAAAGATAGATATAGATATATGTATATATATATATATATATATATATATATATATATATATGGATATATATATATATATATGGGTATATATGCATATTTATATAAATATATATATATCTATATATATATATATATATATATATATATGGATAAATATAGATTTATATTGATATATATGTATATATATATAAATATATAAATATATATAGATATATATGGATATATATGGATATATATGGATATATGGATATATATAGATATATATAGATATATATATGTGTATATATAGATATATATATATATGATATGTATATATATATATATATATATATATATATATATATATATATATATATATATATATATATATATATAGCGGGAGAGAGAGAGAGGGAGACATGGGGTCATATGTACTGCAACAGGTGCCTGTTGTCCAAGGCATGGACTGAACACCAGTGTTGATACTGCAGTGCCATACCTCATTCCAAAACACCTTATGCAGTAACTGCCACATAGGTGGTAGCCTGCCTAACACTGAAGGTGTCAGAAGGGTACACAGGACACAGGTGGACAGTAGGCTCCCCTTTGATAATCACAGTGCCACAGTAGTTATGTAATCTGTCTATGTGGTACATGTCATCACAAAAGGTGTGTCATCTAGGGAAATATAGGTCGGTGTTCCCCTCTACTCATCATAATGCCCCATGTGGTATGTACCTCACATGACAACTACAGCAAGTGGAAAGGCCACAGACATACGTAACAAAGAGTAATACTGCCCTCAAACACATGCCCTATGCAGACTGATTCACAAAACCACAGCTAGAGTGCGTTGCATATCACCCACCCAGAGGTTACCACTGCCGGACATACAGTGGTATGTCACACACATAGCAGTCGGCCAACCAACATGACAACACCTCACAATCCCTCTGGGCTGCATGACCTTGGGCCCTAATCCTTGTCACCTCACTAAACAGCACATGCTGGCGGTATATGTTCCTATCCACAAATATGCCATACTCTGGACTAAACCACCCAGCATTAACAAACAAGGCTCCTCATTAGCAGATGTCATGCATACCCCTGATGATTGTTCTGTAGATAGGTAATATGCCCTGGGAGTCACCTCTGTGTATCCGGTTGACAGGAGCAAGTGAAATCACATTATGTGTGTGTCAAAGGGCAGGGTAGCATATGGCTAGGCTGATCTAGGCCCTAGGGCCAATAACGTATTACCTACCTATGACACAATGCACACACACATGTACTCAGTGCAATACCTGCTATGTGAGCTAGAATGAGTGTGACAGTGACTGGTGTGCAAGGTTTGTAAAGGTGTGATAGCTTAGTGTGAGGTTGTGTCTGTCATGGTAGTTTGTGTCCTAGGTGTGAGGCCAGAGAAAGATGTGTCAGTTATTGGGATGCAGACATAGTAGGATGGCATATGTTGTGACGTAGTTTCTTGTGTACGACTGTGGTGTCCCATTGTAGGCTGAAGCAATACATGTATGCTCAGTAAGTGATACTGCTGGTGAATCTAGCTCACATATGAACTGTTGTACTACCTGGAGCTGTAGGCCTAAACAGCACAGTATGGTGTATGTTCACAGTCCCTGGTAACACTGTCTTGTGTGCTTCCTGTAGTCTGCACAGATTACAAACTTCAAGCATAGGTATCTGTAAGTAGGGGCACACAGTACTATAAGGTACACAGGTAATGTTCATCTGTGGCGGCATACATCTGTGTGTTGTATGTATGTCTGATGTGTGTGTAATGATGCCTGCACCATGCCCGCAATCACATGTGTGTTACAGGGTATTGTGTGTACCTAGCAACATGTATACTCTGTTACAGCAGTATGCCAGCTATATTAACAACCGTGCACATATGTTAGGTAGGGGTATGGCATCAAAGACTAGGGTGGTTTACTGGTAATACTGTAAATGTACATTACATTCATTGCATTGGATGACATATTCCTTCATACATTAGCTTGATATATACCCCCAGGGCGAGGTCGTGCATTGTATCCCAAAAAGTGTGCCGAATACTGGTGTATACTGGTTTGTTATATGGAGTGTGGCAGGCACTGTCAGCCAGTTGTGGGCTGAGCACTGATATGTGGTATTGAACGTGTGTACCCTCTGATAGACAGATAGATGCTATATATGGCAGTTAAGTGATATCTGTACTTCATAATGTTAAGTGTGCCACATGACTTGCTCACACATATCGTTTAATTGTCTTCCAGGGTTATGGCTCATCAACATAATCCATCATATACAGCAGCAGAGGAGCAGTAAATTCAGAACAGCCTGGTGCAGCACTATAATCTGCTTTTTTCCAGGGCCAGCCAACACCAGCATGAGCGTACTGCACTGTAGCAAGACCTTGTTCGCCGGGTAAATGACGTAGGCATGCATAACTGGACGTATGAGCAGGTACACCATCACTGCAGTGATTTACTTAGACATGTCCGGCGGCGTGCGTCTGATATCCATAGGCAACAGCTTGCCACAGGTGGTGGGGCAGCCATACATCCCCCCCCTCACCAGAGTGGAGGAGCTGCTCCTAAGCATGGTGGCTCCTGGCCTACAGCAGCAACAGCATCACACATGTGTCATCATGGAGGCCGGAGCCACCCAGCAGGATGACATGGAGTGTGCAGGTAATATACCCTAGCTGTAGACTACCATTACCTGTATTGTTAGAATATGCATATGTGAGATGTGTACTGTGTGTTTAGCAGTTGTGCTGCCTATCGTGTGCATTACTGATATTTGGAATAGTATCCATACACCTGTGACTGTTGACTGTTGTTCCACTATAGTTTAGCACACTCACAGTAGCAATGCCACAGTTGTGGCCACTGACAAACTGTATCATATTCTTGTAGGTCCCTCTGGTGTGACAGCAGGGCAGACGATACATGATGGTGAGTGTGTTAACACTTTAATACTGGTAATGACATGTGCATGTCATATGAGAGGTGTAGGCCATGTACACGTAACACACCTACACATAATGTATGCTGTGCATGCTTGCTGTGAGACATCAATCATCTCAGTAAAGTCAGTAGCTGCCTCAATCACATGCAATGCACAGTACAGCAGACACAATTGTGGCAACACTGTACTGCACACTGGATATGCATAGTTGCTACAGCTGTACATAACAGAACTCATTTATCATACGCAGTACACAAAACATGCTACATTTGGCATTAACACACACACACTGTAAGGTCACACTTCAGTATCCCACATGTCATGCACACACACATGATGTACCTCAGGGGTAGAGGCCTATCATGGGGCTGTAAAACACTCTGCAACACATAACACAGTCATGTTAGGCAATGCTCCCTATTGGGCACCTCATACATCCATGTACAAGGTGGCTGTGTAATTGTGAATGTAGCCACTGCACTGCAGTTCAGGTACAGCATGCTAGGCAGTGGTCTTGCACACATTAGTAGCCATGAGTGACCACAAGATGCATGTTGATGATGGCACAGGGTACTACACCCCATCCAGTTACAATGACCACAATACTACTCATAGCAGTCATTGCTGTGCACCTCAATGTTGTGTGTGTGCAAACATAAGCACCTAAACACAATATGAATAGCATGTTGTGTGTGTGCCTACATATGCCAGTACACACATTATGCACAGCAGTTGCCATCCAAAGTGCCACATATATGTCCTGGAATGCTAGTGGGTGTATAGGTCACTTGACACACATTGGGTATGTGTGGTGTTTAATGTTGCAGTCATGTAGTATGCCATGCCATGTCTGGCACTGACATATCTGCAATATGTCCCACACTCACCATAACCACTGTACACTGGCCATGTCGAGCATTGGGGTTCCTTCACGTCAACATGCACCACACATCCCGTGTGTGTACATAGCATGCGTGTGCTACACCCGTGCTGACTATTATCTGCTATGGACACAGACACTGTACTCAGACAGACATGGATATCTATGTGTCACACAGATAACACATGCAGCCATGGCATGTATACTTGTGAGTGATGGTGCACAGGGCATTGCAGGGCTGATAATACCTGCACAGCAATGTTGTGTCCATGGAAAATAGTAGAAAACAAATACCCAGTAAGACGCCAAAGTCCAACTTAAGCAGGTAGCACAAATGACAAAGTTGGACACTGCTGACAGCTTAAAAAGCTTCTTTATTCTTAAAATCACAAGATAAATGACCCTTCTTCAGATAAAGAGATGGTTCACTTATATACATATAAAGCCAATCACATTCACATTCAGTGAAAGACACACCTATTTTTCAAAATAGGCTTAATTGGTATGTAATCATTTAAACCTGGCTTCCTGTTTGCCATTAAGCTAGCAATCCATTTTGTTTCTACAGTTTCTGTTTGCACAATATCACTAGTGCTGGGTTTAAACCCTAAATTTAAATGTATGTGTGGGATACAAAATCACATGTCTATCTTTATTCCTGATACTGGAAAGATGCTGAAGAATCCTTACTTTGAACATGCTTCGTCTTACCCACATAAAACCTTGGCATTGACAGCATTCTGCTAAATATAACTCTTCCTTTGAAGTGAAACACTTTTTGGGTAATGGGATGTATAAAAACAGTATCTTGTTCCTGTTGAGTATGGTAAAGCATAGGACACATTTGGCATGGAAGGTTCCTTGCATAGTAGATCCTTTAAGTTTTATTCCTTCTGTACCTAAAAGTGGGCTGAGAGTGTACTATCACTGGTCAAGATGTTCAGTTCTTCCTCACTAATCACTAGTATTACTGCTATAGTTTAACATGGACTTTTGCATAAAGCTTCATTGCTAAAAGCTCTTAAAATCCAGGGCTTATAGTCCGTGAATGGATCTACCTCTTTCCACAGTTCCATTTACCAAATTCTGCTTATAGCCCTATCATTAAAGTTCTCCTTGTCTCCTCTTCCAAAATCTGATTCTAGAAGACATAACCTAGAGACCCTGCTCACCTGCCCTGTACTATGTTGCGATATGTATATCTAGGGTGCATGCTGTCAAATGCCAAAGTTCAGCAGGTTTTCTTATTTAGCTTGGATCTAAAGCCTTTTGTCCTTTTGTGTACACATACATCTAGGAAATCTATGGAACTGTGTGACACTGTGATGGAAACCTAAAAACTTAAGAAAAACTTAGTAAATGGTTAATAAAACTCATAGCTCTCTTCCTCTTTCCCATCCACAAAGAAAAAATGTCATCTAAAAAATGTAGATATAACTGTAGTTAGCGTCTCCATTCCTCTCATTGTTGATGATGTAATATTCTTTCCCGTGAGAGAACCAAATTTGCATATGTATTTGTCCCCATGGTGACCCAAACATTATTCTCCAAACAATGCTTAATAGTGATGTAATGAGTGATAACTTATCATCACTAACTCCTAGACCAGAGCAGTGTACACTATCAATACCAAACTTGTTGTCAATCACAGTGAATCAGACTTTGAATATCCATAGTGATATCAGTAAGAGATTCTTACTATAGGATTTATTCAATTGACTAGTTGCCTTAAAAATGTGCTGTGTCTTTCAACACATTATCCATTTGATCTAGATATGGTTTAAAGTTAAGGGGTGGGTTTGGATAATTATGTATCTTGGTAGTGCTTTAAAAATAACTGGTTTTTCTATTTTTTGAGGACGATAAGTTTCCTCAGAAATTTTCATTTCAAACAATAGAGCATTTAATTGAATATTCACCCTATCTACAATACTTTTTACAGTTAGGGGATTTATGAGTAGATCGATGTTACTATCTTGTAATAGCTCATTCAATTTGTTATTATACGTGTCCATAAGGACAATGGCACATTTTTATCACAATGTCCCTGTTGGCAATGAAGGACTATCAGTGCTATCCTTTGTTCAGCAGATAAGTTGTGATATTTCTTAGTCTGCTTCCTTGTAGTAATCTATCATATCTTTCTCACATGCACTAACGAACAAATTCAAACTTGATGTTAATTGGTTTTCTAATCCTTCTCATTACTGTTACCATACATTAACTTCAGTGACACATTCCTGCAGTATAACATAATATCTATCAACATTTCATCATAATGTAACCATTTGCTTTCGGAATAAAGGTTAATCCCTTATTCAACACCTCTAATTCTCTAGAGTTTAAAACATAAGATGATAAGTTAGTAACAATACCCATATCATTATCAGCAGTCAGTCCCAAATTTTTCTTCTCTTGTCGGTCCCCTGTCCTTCCAGGGACCTTTCTTGGTGCTGGTAACAAAAATTATTACTAATGTGGCTCGCTCCTTGTATCTTGTGCCATCTAAATTAGAGTTCACTATGACAATTTGTTGTGAAGAGCAGGTACCTACATCATGATTTGAACTGGTACCTAAGTTTGTCACATCAATCATTGACACTGGCATCGAATAGATTCGTGTCCGTTTGTTCATCAGCCAAGTCAGCCCGTTGGTTCTTCCTCCCTTGATTTATGTGTTGTTATATTGGCTGTCTGGCAGCAGCGCGTTCGATACCACTCTCCTTCTCCTTCTGAAACAGCGTGGGAAGCGTGTTACATTCAGGCGCTGTGTCATCATCGTTATCGCATCACTCCTCCCTCCTCCTGGTTGAATCTGCCAATGCGCCTAGCAGTATTCACCATCGATCTATTTTCATTGGCCCTGGGCCATACGAAGATGTTCCCATTAGTGAAGTCAAATCTCTTTGTAATTTACCGTTTTCTGTTTTTCAATTTATCGTCATTCTCAGTAAAGGTAACATATATCGTTCACTATATGGCCCATCGTAAACTCAGCTTCAAGCTTATGTTGCAATTCAGTCACTTCTTTTTTAAATTATCCAACTCCGAGAAAAAACTTCCTCACTCACATGTATGTAAAAAACTGGTCTCAATGTTGATAGTTTGCCATTTGGCCAAAGTTCTGGGTAGCGGTCACCTTGTGCTAGCATACAAAGTATCCATACGCCTCGGAACAATGCCATATTGGATACAAGCCTCTAAATGATATTCCTGCCATTGAAGTCTCTGCAATTTTTTCACTTTAAAAGTTAAGTCACGAGTTAGTTCTTCAAAGTTCCTATCCACAGCTACTGGTTTGGAGCCACTCATGCCTATTTTACATGTAGAAAAGCCCAAATTAAGTAATGGATTTTTCACAGTTCAAGGGCTTTCTTAGGATGCCATAAAGCATACTTATTGGCTTTTGATGTCCATTCACAGAAGTAGTTTCTAGCATAACAGATTCAGCTGCCATAGCTGCAGCATGCAAATACTGGATACACAAAAATCCAGGAAAATAGTAGAAAACAAATACCCAGTAAGATGCCAAAGTCCAACTTAAGGTAGCACAAATGAAGAAAAAGTAAAGTTGGACACTGCTGACAGCTTAAAAAATCTTCTTTATTCTTAAAATCACAAGATAAAAGCTGGGATGACCCTTCTTCAGATAAATAAAATGAATGAGATGGTTCCTTATATACATATAAAGCCAATCACATTCAGAAATAGCAAGCACATTCAGTGAAAGACAAGCCTATTTTTCAAAATTATGTACTCATTTAAACCTGGCTTCCTGTTTGCCATTAAGCTAGCAATCCATTTTGTTTCTACAGTTTCTGTTTGAAGCACAATATCACCCCCCCTAGTGCTGGGTTTAACATTTACAATAACCCTAAATTTAAATGTATGTGTGGGATACAAAATCACATGTCTACATAACGCATTTCTTTCATCTTTATTCCTGATACTGGAAAGATGCTGAAGAATCCTTACTTTGAACATGCTATTCGTCTTACCCACATAAAAACCCCTAAGGGGTGATATTGTGCTTCAAACAGAAACTGTAGAAACAAAATGGATTGCTAGCTTAATGGCAAACAGGAAGCCAGGTTTAAATGATTACATACCAATTAAGCCTATTTTGAAAAATAGGCGTGCCTTTCACTGAATGTGCTTGCTATTTCTGAATGTGATTGGCTTTTATATGTATATAAGTGAACCATCTCATTCATTTTATTTATCTGAAGAAGGGTCATCCCGAAAGCGCTTATCTTGTGATTTTAAGAATAAAGAAGATTTTTTAAGCTGTCAGCACTGTCCAACTTTGCTTCGTTTTTCTTCATTTGTGCTACCTGCTTAAGTTGGACTTTGGCGTCTTACTGGGTATTTGTTTTCTACTATTTTCCTTGGATTTGTGTATCCAGTATTTTGCATGCTATGTCAGCGGAATCTGTTATGCTAGAAACTACTTCTGTGAATGGACATCAAAACCAAGCCAATATGAATGCTTTATGGCATCCTAAGAAAGCCCTGAACTGTGGAAATCCATTACTTAATTTGGGCTTTTCTACATGTAAAATAGGCATGAGTGGCTCCAAACCAGTAGCTGTGGATAGGAACTTTGAGGAACTAACTCGTGACTTAACTTTTAAAGTGAACAAATTGCAGAGACTTCAATGGCAGAAATATCATTTAGAGGCTTGTATCCAATATGGCATTGTTCCGAGGGGTATGCGGATACTTTGTATGCCAGCACAAGGTGACCGCTACCAGAACTTTTACAAATGGCAAACTATCAACATTGAGACCAGTTTAAGTACATGTCCTTGTTGTGTTTTTTTTCTCGGAGTTGGATAATTTAAAAGAAGTGACTGAATTGCAACATAAGCTTGAAGCTGAGTTTAGCGATGGGCCATATAGTGATGGAAGCACTATATGTTACCTTTACTGAGAATGACGATAAATTGAAAAACGAAAGCGGGTAAATTACAAAGAGATTTCCTGGACTTCACTAATGGGAACATCTTCATTGGGGGCCAATGAAAATAGATAGATGGTGAATACTGCTAAGCATTGGCAGATTCAACCAGGAGGGAGGGAGGAGTGATGCGATGACAATGATGGCGAACACAGCATCTGAATGTACGTTTCCCACACCGTTTCAGAAGGAGAAGGAGAGTGGTATGAACGCCGCTTTGTGACAGCCAATATAACAACACATGAATCAAGGGAGGAAGAACCAACGGCTGACTTGGCTGATGAACAACGGATCTATTCAGAGGCAGGGAGGTCCTGCCAGTGTCACGATTGATGTGACAAACTTAGGTACCAGTTCAAATCATGATGTAGGTACCTGCTCTTCACAACAAATTGTAGTGAACTCTAATTCAGATGGCAATTCAGCAGCGCCCAAGAGGCGGTACAGAGGCGAGCCACAATAGTAATAATTTTGGGACTGTTACCAGCACCGGTCAAAAGAAAGGTCCTGGAAGCGGTCAGTAAGCGAGGACAGGGGACGACAAAGAGAAGAAAAATTTGGGACTGACTGCTGATAATGATATGGGTATTACTAACTTATCATCTTATGTTTTAAACTCTAGAGAATTAGAGGTGTTGAATAAGGGATTAACCTTTATTCGAGCAAAAATGGTTGTTATGATGAAATGTTGATAGATATTATGTTATACTGCAGGAATGTGTCACTGAAGTTAATGTATGGTAACAGTAATGAGAAGGATTATTCTCTTAGAAAACCAAGTGGTTTTGTCCAATTAACATCAAGTTTGAATTTGTTCGTTAGTGCATGTAAGAAAGATATGATAGATTACTACAAGGAAGCAGACTTTAAGAAATATCACAACTTATCTGCTGAACAAAGGATAGCACTGAATAGTCTCATTGCCAACAGGGTCATTGTGATAAAAATGGGATAAGGGGGTGCCATTGTCATATGGACACGACATGGTATAATAACAAATTGAATGAGCTATTACAAGATAGTAACGTATCTACTCATAAATCCTAACTGTAAAAAGTATTGTAGATAGGGTGAATATTCAATTAAATGCTCTATTGTTTGAAATGAAAATTTCTGAGGAAACTTATCAGTTCCTCAAAATAGAGAAACCAGTTATTCCGATCTTTAAAGCACTATCGAAGATACATAAAATCCAAAACCCACCTTAGACCGATAGTATCTGGGAGGGTTACGGAGAATGTGTCGATATGGGTGGAACACACTTTAAAACCCTATCTAGATCAAATGGATAATGTGTTGAAAGACACAGCACATTTTTTAAGGCAACTAGGTCAATTGAATAAATCCTATAGTAAGAATTTACTGATGGTCACTATGGATATTCAAAGTCTATTCACTGTGATTGACAACAAGTTTGGTATTGATAGTGTACAATTGCTCCTGGGTGACCTAGGAGTTAGTGATGATAAGTTATCACTCATTACATCACTATTAAGCATTGTTTTGGAGAATAATGTTTTTCTGGGAGGTAATGGCATATATAGACAAGGGGTCGCCATGGGGACCCTACATATGCAAATTTGGTTCTCTCTCAATGGGAAAGAATACATGTCATCAACAATGAGGAATGGAGACGTCAACTACAGTTATATCTACGTTTTGTAGATGACATTTTTCTTTTGTGGGATGGAACAGAGGAAGAACTAGATGAGTTTATTAACCATTTACACTCCACTACGAAGTTTTTTAGGTTTTCCATCAACATGTCACGAAGTTCTATAGATTTCCTAGATGTATGTGTACAACAGGATACAAAAAGCTTTAGATCCAAGCTACATAAGAAAGATTGCTGGAAAAACTCACTCTTGGCATTTGACAGCATACACCCTAGATATACATATCGCAACATAGTACAGGGGCAGATGAGCAGGGTCTCTAGGTTATGTCTTCTAGAATCAGATTTTGAAGAGGAGACGACTAGACTTAAGGAGAACTTTAATGATAGGGGCTATAAGCGGAATTTGGTAAATGGAACTGTGGAAAGAGGTAGATCCAAGCGATTCACGGACTATAAGCCCTGGATTTTAAGAGCTTTTGAAAGGGGTGAGGTCAAAAAGAGCAATGAAGCTTTATGCAAAGTCCGCGAGGTCATGTTAAACTATAGCAGTAATACTAGTGATATCTGCAATATAGTGAGGAAGAACTGGAACATCTTGACCAGTGATAGTACACTGGGGGGCATAGTGGGACCTCAGCCCACTTTTAGGTACAGAAGGAATAAAAACTTAAAGGATCTACTATGCAAGGAACCTTCCGTGCCAAATGTGTCCTATGCTTTACCATACTCAACAGGAACGAGTAATTGTGGATTATGTAAAGCTTGTCCCTACGTAAATAAAGATACTGTTTTTATACATCCCATTACCCAAAAAGTGTTTCACTTCAAAGGAAGAGCAATCCGCCGTACAACCAACATAGTATATTTAGCAGAATGCTGTCAATGCCAAGGTTTTTATGTGGGTAAGACGAATAGCATGTTCAAAGTAAGGATTCTTCAGCATCTTTCCAGTATCAGGAATAAAGATGAAAGAAATGCGTTATGTAGACATGTGATTTTGTATCCCACACATACATTTAAATTTAGGGTTATTGTAAATGTTAAACCCAGCACTAGGGGGGGTGATATTGTGCTTCAAACAGAAACTGTAGAAACAAAATGGATTGCTAGCTTAATGGCAAACAGGAAGCCAGGTTTAAATGATTACATACCAATTAAGCCTATTTTGAAAAATAGGCGTGTCTTTCACTGAATGTGCTTGCTATTTCTGAATGTGATTGGCTTTTATATGTATATAAGTGAACCATCTCATTCATTTTATTTATCTGAAGAAGGGTCATCCCGAAAGCGCTTATCTTGTGATTTTAAGAATAAAGAAGATTTTTTAAGCTGTCTGCAGTGTCCAACTTTGCTTCGTTTTTCTTCAATGTTGTGTCCATGTGCACATTGTGTTCCAGGGTATAGCCAATCACTGAACAACTACACAGTTGCATCAAAGCCATGTATACTGCCATTAAATAGGGGCATCTACACTTGCACTGCATGGTCTTGTGCAACACATATTCTGCATGCTGACACATGTGTGGTGGCTGTTTACCTTGTGATACTGACACCCACCTTCACCCACTATAGAGTATGTTTTGGTGTGCCAGTGTGTGTGTGTATGTGCTGTAGTGAGGAGTGTATTAGTGTTCATGTGTTCATGTGTGCATGTGTTCATGTTTACACATGTTCATGTGTGCATGTGTACATGTGTATGTGTGCATGTTTGCACATGTACATATGTGCACGTGTTTCTGTGTGCATATGTTCATTTGTGCACGTGTTCCTGTGTGCACATGTTCATGTGTGCATGTCTGCATGTGTGCACGTGTTCATGTGTTCATGTGTGCATGTGTTCATGTGCAGACCATAAAGTGTGTCAATGATTTGCGGTCTGGTAGTATACACAACCTCAACAGCATGACTATAAGCAATCATTGGATGATGTCCTGACAAATGACACACACTCGTAGGGATCTCAGTAAAAGTTGGATCCTTCCAGTGCTACACTATAACACTGACCAGTGGTAATGACCGCCACCCATTCCTGTGACCACAGCTGTTTGGCATATAGCCCCCTTAGGTACATGCAAACACACTAGGGATGTGTCTATCCATATCTGGAAATGCATGCATTGGCCTACAATGCATTCCCTGGATGGGACGCATATCCTACACAAGGGTATAATACAGACAGATACCTGTTGTCTGCATGCTGTATAGCAGTAAGCCGACTATGGCATAGTCATCCACATGTACTATGCATACTATCCTGTCAGTACCACACAGGTGGTAGCCCTCAACATGTATGTTGGGTACCAATGTGTACATACGGCCACATGTTATGTCATGTGTCCTTTGGTATCCACATATCCATAGGTATTGTGGAGTCCCAAGGTGTATCACATAAGACATTAGTGGCCTGAATGCATATCCACAAGGCAGTTGTACAACTATAAAGACTGTCCATTATTGGCAGTCGTTGTTGTGTATGAACATGTCTGACATATACCCCAGGCATATACCCTCACTCACACTACAGGTAACTGTCATGGGTGTGTGTGGCACAGATGACCTTGGCCACAGATCACAACAGTGGACGGCCTTGTCACATGCATACATATGTGACCTATGATCTGAGAAGCAGCGGCACAACCTCTCACTGGAAACAAATGTATTCATGTAGTATGCAGGCTTCACACTTATGTACAGATTGAGGGGACATGTACACATATATTTTTGCACTGCAGATACCTGATGTGTGCAATGCACTTACTGTTGCAATCATAATATGTCATACCATAGTAAAAGCAAAACCCACACTGCATTGGCCAACAGTGGCACACACACACAGTCAGCAGTTGCAGGATTCAAACCCCTACCTAACTATTTTATGATACTACAAAGAGATGCATTAACATGGCACCCTATTTACTTTACTGGGTGGTTGTGCTTCTCCTGCTGCATTTATAGGATGGTGACATCATCAGTCTTTCCAAAGAGGAATGTACCTCTTTCAGTGTGTTTTCCCATTCTCCAAAAACAGCACTCCTTTCAAAATCAATTGCATACATACACACACCCCACCCACACAGTCAGTATTTGCAGGATTCAAACCCCTACTTAACTATGTTATGATTCTAGAGAGAAGTGCATTAGTACGGCACGCTATTTGCTTTATTGGGTGGTTTCACTTCTCCTGCTCTATTTATAGGATGGTGAAATCATCAGTCTTTCCAAAGAGGAATGTACCTCTTTCAGTGTGTTTTCCCAGTCTCCAAAAAGGGCACTCTTTTCAAAGACAATTGCACTCATACACACACCCCACCCACACACAGTCAGCATTTGCAAGATTCAAACCTCTACCTAATTATGTTATGATATTAGAGAGAGATGCATTCACACGGTGCGCTATTTGCTTTACTGGGTGGTTTTACTTCTCCTGCTGTATTTATAGGATGGTGACATCATCAGTCAGCTGTTTGTTACTGGGTGGTTTCACTTCTCCTGCTGTGTTTATAGGATGGTAACATCATCAGACTGGACATGGTAATGTGAGTACACTTTGTTTTATGCCATTCCAGGAATGGTCCATGTGGGTGGTCGGGTGTCAACAGCTTGAACAGGAACTCATAATCCTTACCTTGTGTGATCTATCTGTGGACACATTGACATTCCTTCATATGTCAACACATATTTATGCACAGCTTGTTGGTTTTGTGGGTACTACATGTGTCTGGGATGTTGATAATGGGCTATTCAATGTCTATGTGAGACATGTGTAGCTGTGTTCAGTGATGTATGTCCTGGGTGGCTGCCTTGCAAACAGTCTAGCATGTTTGGGAACCATGATCTGCACATGAACATACCACAGTTAGTGGGGTTGTGTGTATGTCAGCTTCCAATAGCTCTGTTTATGACTTCAACCATGATGGACTACATGGCCTTGCAGATCAGACTTCATAGGCATACTGGACTGTACTTACCATGGTGTGTTGTGCACCAACACTTGTGTGTAGTGCCATATGTTGCTGTAACACATTCACCCCGTTCCACATCCTGTGTACGGGGGGAGGCTCAGCTGACTGTTCAGGTGCAGGATCTGTTTGTTCTGTAGTTTATGCATGACACATATTGTGAATCAATGTATTCCACTTGCTGCCATGCTTTTGGCATTGGGGGTAGCTGTTCATCCATTCTACATGTGATATCTCCTGGAATGCTGATATGGACTATCATCAGTGGGAGGTGGGTCTGTATATATGGGCCTGTCTGTCAGGATGTCGGTATTGTCAGTCAGGTACAGTTGGCCCTGACTCATGACATATATGGGTGTACATTGCTATATATGACATAGCTGTCGGAGGTGTCATGATTCAGTCTGGACTCCTTCTCAGCTACTCTTTACAGAACACCAACGAACCTAAGCACTAATCCCTGTTATACTCTTTTACACATTTGACACCCTGCTGATCCTTTGTGATCTGTTTACAGTGTATGTCATCATAATATCCCGGCATGTCCAGGAGTCGGTTTCGTGTGTACTCTCCAGACCAGCTGGTGAATATTGTGATGTTGACACAATGTCACATCTGCCTCATGTACACAGACAACCCTCTCCTCCACCCAACAAACTCAGCTATATGTGTGAGATGCACCTATAGAGACATACAGGGTGCTGTAATCTCTCGACCCATGACTGGTACAGTCTATCAGGTGATGAAGGTAACCACACACAACACATATCAGTCTCACATATCCTCTGGCGACAGCACTCAAACCACATTAGCACACATAGACATACTCGGATGCTGTGAATTAACTCTGCCTAAGCAGCAGAGACCTCCACAGCAGGTACACACACAACTGCTACCTCACTACAATACCCACATATCACATAGTTCACAATGTCAGTGTGCCACACAGTCACTGCCCTACAAGCTAGACAACTCACCTAGTACACTTGTAATAGGTGACACTTATTGTCAGACACACTGACGTACCACTCACCAGCCCAAACATGGGAATAGTCACTTTAGGCTGTCTGTCGGGTGCAAGGATCTGCCAAATAACACATGCAGTCAGGTCATTCCAAAACAAGTACAGGACTGGCACCATCATTGTCCATGCTGGTGCATAAAACATCGGATGTTACTCCCTGGATCACATGACATGGTACATGGAGGAACACTCTGATCATATAGCCCAGGCCAGTATTGCCCTGACCTTGTCTAGCATCTTACACCCACTAATTATGATGTCAAAGTATACAGACAAACATATCACGTTTAACAGTTGGCTAACAAATTGGTGTCATTCATAGGGGATACATTGTCTGTCAGCCTGTGGTGACATGCTCAACATGCCACATAGCTTCAGTATGGACAGCTTGCACCTGTCACACTTGGACCTTCGAATGCTGGCTAAGGCTCTTGCTACCACCATAGTGTATTTGTTGAGCAGGGCTCGATAGACAACCCACCTCCATAGACATTACAGGTTATATGACACTAAGGGTAATGCTGCTCAACACCAGATGTGTTACCCCCCTATTGTGGCCACTCAGGACTCTCCCCAGTATGGAGGATAGCGATATCTGTGCACTAACAGACACCTAGTTCAGGCTCACATATGCACACCAGCACTACCAGGTTATGTTTCATACCATGCTTTCTGGCCACAGGACTTGGAATGGACAACACAACTAGGGGGAGTATCCATATACATCACAGATACACACACCTCCGGGTTAGTAGCACTGCACAAAGCATCACAGACCATACATATACAACTACCATTGTGCAGAACTGCCTTTAAGTTTGTTGCCTGCTACTGACCACCCTCCCATACTCAGGAACCACACTCGGCATTCCTGGGAACAGTGGGGAATATGGAGGTCTCCACAAACAACATTATATTGGGTGACTTCAAATACACTAATATTGACTGAGGATACTACTCAAGCCCCAACACCCTCGCCCTACAGTTGCTACAATTTGTTAATTCATATGCTATGGCACAACCAGTCACCGCAGCCACAAGGGGGAATACATATTGGACCTGATCATCACCAACATGGGGACTCTATGTTCCACACCAGTGATATACCCTTCATTGGTAAGGTCAGAACATACACATATCTCACTGGACATACATATACCCTCCACACACCCATCCTGGGTATTCTTGGTGAACTTCTCATGAGCCAACATCTCACTTCACACAAGGTGGTATCCTTCAGAGACCGGAAGACAGTGGCAAATACGGCTCATACTGCTGAATCCTTTACATACACATTCTATGGACACCTAGTGGACTGCATGGATTGTGCTATCCCAAATAACAACAGGACTCACTACTCCAATGGCAGGGGACCTGTCTGGTAGACCCCAGCCATTAATAAGCTGTTCAACTTCAGAAGGAAGCTACTACATGATAGAGCACAATCCCAGACAGGGAAAGCATTTGTGATTTGTACTAGCAGACAGCTACAATCACTCATGAACTTATCTAAGGGCTGCTTCTCACGAACAATTGCACCAGACACGTAGACCCGACCCCGCTCACCGGCTGGTGCTTTGATGAGTATGTGCGTGCAGTCTATTGCACCCACTACCTCAGGGTATTCCGCTATTTGCTGGAAGAGACGCATATTGCTGGCCAATACCTCACGGGAATTGGGAAAATATACATTATCACCGACATGTGCTGACATGGCATCCAGGAACTGGTGCAGTACCCTGGATGCTGATGCCTGTGATATCGCCATCATATCACCAGTTGGTCTCTGGAAGGTACCTGTTGCTAATATTCTTAGGCCAACACATACCTTGGTTTCCACTGGGATGGGTACCCCTCCGTTGGTTCTGTGTGTGAGGCGTGGCCTGCACAGCTCAACAATTTGCTGCAGGAGGTCTGTGTCCACTCTATAGCGCTCCACTATCTCCTGCTCATGTAGCCCCTGATAGTTTACCCTGTGCCTGTACACTCTTCTCTGTCTCCTCACTGTGGGTTGTCCAGCAGCATTTCCATTGTCACCACCCTCAGCATGTTGCATATGTCACCTTATAACAGCAATGGCAGCCCCTAACATTTCTTTGTCTCAGCAAAGCTTTTTCAGTTTTCACTTCTATTAGCTTACTGCAGTGTCTCTTGTGAGAAACATGATGGACTGTTGTTTGCAGACTTTTAAATGCTAGGCTGGGCTGGGCTAGTGTACTGCCTGTGTAATTTCCTGATTCTGATTGTTTTTACCTGCTAGCTCTGCTAGTACCCCCCCGGTAGCTTCCTGCTATTTGTTGTGCTTCCTATTTCTTTTCAGTTTCCTTGGGGGGGGGCAGCACCGCACACACAAGCGCAAACACACTCACAGCAGCTCACATGCATGCACACATGCTTACATGGACTACAACTTGCTTATTCAGGTTAAAACGCGTGCACACCAGCGCTAACGCGCTTACAACACTTTAAACTACCTTATACATGCTTACTCTGGCTTAAACACGCGCACGCATGCTTACACGCACACACACTGTCTTACTCGGGTTTACAGGCGCGCACATGTGCGCATACCCACTCAGCAAGAAATGTTGGTGTTATTCATGGCATACACCTTCCATTTCTTGATTTTACCTAGCCTACCCATTGACACACCTCTTTCAATGATGTGTAAATGACAGCTGACACATGCCACTCTGCTCCAATGAGCTTCTCTTCTTTCATACATACCCCACTTGTGATGTCACCTATCTTCTACTCTGTTACTCCCCTTGTCCTACTCCTACACTCCACTGACTGTGCTCATTTGCTATGTAAACCTGCGATTCACTATCCTAACCCTACTTTGCATAGGATTGCCTACTAATGCTTGGTTACATCTCTTAGACTGTGCTTCCCCCCTTAGCAATCTCTACTCAGTGGACATGTCTTCAGCCTGCCATTCCCTTGCATTGTAAATTAACAATTTACATGAAATCCACATTTGTTGGTTTTAATTTTTACTTTTCTGTTTTTTAGAGTGCAGCCTGTTTGAGTGGTGCTGCGCTACTCTTAAACATCGGAAATCGGAGAAAAAAATATTTTTTTTTTCTTATTGCATCGGGAAACATTGCCATTGGCCGTATATTTGGTCATTGGCATGCTTCCTCCACTGGATGCAACCTTTATTTGGAGCTGTCATGGCTCCCTTTTGCTATTTGCAGAACAGTACTCAGTTGTCAACTGAGTACATTTCTGCAGATAACACTGTTCTTACTGGGACAGGTTTGGGTTTCTTGAATCACAAATCTTCCTCATTTGCATGCCTTTCGCCTGCAATTGAGGTAGTCTGCATAACCCGGCCCCTGTCCATGTAAGAGACATTTTAGAAGCTCTCTTGCACGCCCCTGCAGGCTGTTCCTGGATCGCTCGTTGGACATGATGGCTGCATGGAGTCTTACTCTACTCTTAGACTCTGTGCAAACCATCATGAATCTGGCCCAATTGTGTTCTAACTGTACTGAATAAATGCATGTGTCAGGCTGCCAGTGTTTGAACACAGTAGTGCCAGCTGCTGTGTAATACAGAGATTTGTAGCAAACAAGGTACAATTGAAGAGAGGAAGAGTAGGATATGTATTAGGCTGTCTGAAAGAACCTGCTAAGAAACTATTGTGTCAGGGCTACTGTAACAGTTACAAATGAGAAGCAGTCCACCTGTGCAGATCATGCAGTAATACTAGCTGTGGATTTCTGAGTTATAGAAAGTGTTGTTAGGTCAAAAATAATAAAGCTGAGTACCACAGACTGTTGTCTTTCATTTGTCTTGTATCTGAAAAGTACAATTGTGTAGCTGCCGCAGCATGCAGTAACTGAGGTGAAGTGATGTAGCACTGTTTGTCTGCATAGTTCAGAATTTGGATCTGAAATAACTGACAAAATGCAAAAGTAAATATTTTCTTCAGCAATATCTTGTACTGTGTTCCTGCCAGCATTGCCTTGTGTTAACCTTTACATATCAGCTGTATGTTCCACCCACCCTCACTGTTCTTGTTTTGGTATTAGTGTTGGTGGCTCTGGAATTCCCCTCGCCTCCTGTAAGTCTGTATTTGACCACTCCTCCTGAGTCCATCTCATTTGCTCACTTAACCAAATACAGTGAGATCATATTCTGAGTCTAGTGTTCACTCTATTTAATACAGAGAGATTTGAGAAGGCCAATCCACTTAGGTTCTTCCTTCCTCTCTCCTTGCACTTTACTAACAAAAAAAATTGCACTTTATTAATCTGCTTTTACTGCATTTGTGTTTCCTCCTACTTTATTTTACTTTTGCCTCTTCTTAAAAGTACTCAATTTTATTTATTCTGATGCATTTATTACTGCTTGGTAGTAGACTGATTAAATTGTAACTGTTATTCTAAATCTTTTGGTTTAAGCATTTGGACTTCATATCGGTTGTTTTACATTAAGGTTTGTGGTCTGCACTGTTGTGGCAGGACAGGTAGCTTACATCCTTCCAAGCTGGGAATTGCAGACTGAAGGCTCAGTGTCTGCTGTTCTAAAAGTGTGTTAGTTCTGGTTTAAGTACTTGGGCTTCAGGCCAGTTATTTTACATTAAGAAGGTTTGTGGTCTGGACTCTTGTGGGAGGAGAGGCTGGAATCTGCCCTTCTGAGGTGGGAATTTCTGGTCACAGGCTTATTGTGCCTGCTTATTTGAACTGTTTCTTTCTGAAATTGGTGCACCTTGTTGCTGTACCATAGGACCAGATTCAGGCCTGCTGAATCTAGCTTTGTTTGTATAACTTGAGCACTGATCCAGGCCATCTTTTTTGGGAGAAGGTTCCCCTGCACCCTAATAGTGGGAATGTGTAGTTAGAACTTGTCTGATTGAAGACTGGTGGAACAGTTTTGAGCTTTTTTCTAGTTAATTGGGCAACTTGTTTAAATCAGTTTGTTCGTTTTCTATTGTTTTATATTTACACACATATATATATATATATATATATATATATATATATATATATATATAATTACACTTTATTCATCTGCTTTTACTGTATTTGTGTTTCTTCCTACTTTATTACTAGGGGTATTGACAACAACTCTGAACTGAGATATATAACAATAAGCATCCTTTTCTGTACATTTAAAATATTTTTTTATTGTATCTGCTTTATTTTCTGTAAAAAGAAATACTTGTTTCCCACCTTCCTTAGCTAGTATAGTCCAGTTTTCAGGTTAGTGCTGAATTCAGGGCTGTGTTACAAATCTCTGTGTTTGCCCATACCTTACTTAGATAGTAGGAAGTTTCTCTGTCATCTGTGAGAGAGGGGAGCTTTGAGCAGCCTATCTGTCCCTGGAGGAGTGGTTCCAGCCCAGAAATTAGTTGTTTATTGGCCATTTTGGGCTAATTTCGATCTCTTTCATTTCCCTGCTATAAAAACTACATTTGCCCGGTTTTGCTCGCCGGGCAGCGCCAGTTAGCTAGGGTATAACTATTCCCAGCTCCACAAAGTCTCTTCTTCAATTTTTCCCTTGGAACTAGACAAACTTTCAACTTAAGCACTTAAGCCATTCATTTCTCAGCCCGGCACTTGCTCAAAACTCATAGCAAGCACTTATAAACCCTAGCATTAGACCCCCCCCTATACTGTACAGATGGACAAGGCTCTATATTCGATATTACCAGCTATTCAGTAAAACAGTTCACTGTACCTATCCAGGCATGTCCAAAGGACAGTTTCAGGTGTACTCTCAAGTCCAACTGGTGAATCTAGGCATTTTAAGGTAATGTTACAACTGCCTCATGTACACAGACAACCCTCTCCTCCTACCACCAAACAGTAATACATGCGAGAGATGCAATTATACAGCCAAACTAGAGGCTAAGCTCTCTCAACCCAAGACTGGATCAGATAGTCAAGAGGAGAAGGGAAATACTGGCATCACAACACCAGTCTCACATAGACCCATTAAACCAGCACCGGCAAAAAACACACATAAATGCACGAAAACATACTCAGAGGCTCTAAATAAAAATCTGCAAAAGCAACAGAGACCTCCAAAGCAGACATCCAAGCAACCTCCACCCCCAACACAAACCATGAAACATATACTCCTGTTTGGCATATACTTCTCAGAAGTACAGGCAAGCACGGAAGGGCTGTGGCTGACTAAGTTTGCGGACGACTGCAAACTGGGTGCTAGAAATCGAGTCTCCGGCCGACATGGAGATCCTCCAGAAGAGCCTAAATGAGACTGATGCATGGTGTCAAAGCCATGGTCTCAAGCTAAATGCAAACAAATGTGTAGTAATGCCCTTTGAAAAAAACAGAGAACCCACAAACTACAACATAGGAGGTAATCCCCTGAAATCTGAAGAAGAAATAAGGGATCTAGGGACCCAAGTAGATAGTCAGCTTTCCTTTGATAACCATGTTGCCAAAGTGGTTAGAAAATCTTTCTATGTGACCCATCTGATCAAGAAAGGGTTCGCACCAAGATCTAAGGATGTAATGGTGCCCCTCTACTTTTCCCTCATCAGACCCATTATTGAGTACAATGCACCAATTGGAATGCACCTGGCTAGACATCTCCAGCAGCTGGAGAGACCACAGAGGTACCTAACCAAGAGGATTACTGGCCTCAAACAGTTGCCCTATGCAGCACGATTGAAAAAGCTAAGACTGTTCTCTGTTGCATACCGCTTTCTCAGAGGCAATCTCTGTCTAACGTACAGAGCCATGTCCAACCCAGAATTGTAAAACATGCTCCATCTTAGCAAAACAAAATCTACTTGAGCTACATGCTCTAGGGATATAAACCTCAACACAACAATGAATAGAACATGCTGGAGGGATAGATTCCCTTCGCAGAGACTTCCCTTACTGTGGAACAGGGTCCCGATCTACATAAAACAGAGCCCCTCACTATCACTCATCAAGAGGAACCTTGATGAGTGGATGGGTAACAGAAAGTTCACACCGGGGATCACACCAACAGCACTACTAGACAGGGGCCAAGGGTACTAGCTGCTAGTACAAGGGTCTAGGGAACTACTAAAGGGGCGGTGAATACCACACAACATGGCTGGGCTAATATATGCCTTTGGGCAGATAGCCCACTACCAACCTATGAGCCTATGAGCCTATACTTCACAAAACCAGCATGCCACACAGTCACGGCCCTTAAGGCAAAATAACATACCCAACATATTAGTAATAGGTGACTCGATAGTCAGGCACACTGACGTCCCACTCATAAGACTGAATAAGGAGAAGGCTACTGTTAGCTGCCCATCGGGTGACAGGATCCGCCAAATAATGCAAGCACTCAGGTCACTCCAGAACAAGTAAAATATGACTCTAACACAACTAGAACAAACCTTTAAATGCCAAACATAGTAAACGGATGATATCCAACTTAGAAATTCCTTAAGTTCAACTCCACAATTGACTTTTAGAAAGGGCTTGAATCTGAAATGTTTAGTTGAAAGGTCCTCCAGAACCTCTAGAAGAAAGTTGGGCATGAATAAGTGTGGTAGATGCTATCAATGTATCAGAGACAGAGAATACCACGTTTATGGTAGATATAACTGTGATTCTCGGGGGGTAGTCTATGTAGCTACCTGCAACTAATGTGAGGCATTTTACATAGGAAAAACTGAGAGGAAGATAAAATCAAGGATTTATGAACATCAGTATAGCATTACTAATAAAATAAACACTAATGCTTTAGTTAGACACAGCAAAGTTTTTTTCTGACCACTGTTTTACATTTGTAGTATTACAACAAATGGAATTTAAACAGAGAGGTGAACCTTGGGAATTCAAATTGGAAGAAGCAGAACTAGAATGGCAAGTTAAAACAGCAGCGCACATTTTCCCTGGATTGAATGAGTCCCTATCTATTAAATGTTTATTAAAACTGAAGGCCCTCACTAGGTAGTAATGTTCTGTAATATGCATACAAAAACTATGGTCCCCTGATGACATCTACTGTCTCGAAGAGTTTGTATGGTGCATTCATAAAACATGCTTGATTTTTGGACTTTGGTGGTTTGGGGTATAATAATAATCAAACTTCTTTCAGGATTTTATTTATTTAACAGAATGCATAAACATGTGGTAGACTTTAGAAATGACATAGAGCTGACTATATGATTTTATACTATTTACCTGCGATAAAATAGATTTTATATGTGTTTTAGTTTTACGAATAAGACACAACCTGTGTGTTTATTTACATTTAGCATATTCGTTTGGTTCTTTTTGTGAATTTAATGCATGATCAGATTTTAATATTGTGGTGCATAACTTACCAGAGTTTAGAATTTAATATGTATGCATTTTTGTATGGCTTTTGTACAATGAGAATGCTAATATACTTTAGGTGGTATAGGACTTGTTGACTTAGACATACATGGTCACTTTTGATTTTAAATAACGTCTGTAAAAGTTTTTTCTTTTCTTCCCATAATGGGAATTTTTTTATAGCAGATAGCACTTTAAACTTTAAAAATAGGCAATGTTGCTTTAATTTTAAATGTATATGATGACATCAGTTCATTGGGTTTGAACTTTTTGAAAAAGTTTTAAATTGGGAGACTGGGAGCAATTTGGTTTATTTAGTCTGAAGAAGCTGATACACTGGTGTCAGTGAAAGCGCTTACAAGAATAAAGTGTTGAAGAATCCGTTGCCTGCTCATTTTTTTGTTTAAAATACAACTCTGTCATTGTCCATGTTGGTGTGAATGACCTGAGCCGTTCCTCCCTGGACTACATGAAAAGAGACATGGAAGAGCTCTCTGATGATGTAGCCCAGGCTGGTATGACCCTGACCCTGAGTAGCATACTGCCCTCACCAATAATGATACAACCGTATAAAAAAAAATTATCAATTTCAGCAATTGGCTTAGTTTCTGGTGTCATTCAAAGGGGATCCAGTGTCTGTCTGCCTGGGATGACATGCTCAACAAGCCACGCTGCTTCGGTAGACACAGCTTGCACCTGTCACCTTTAGGCTTTCGAATACCTGCCAAGGCTCTTGCCAGCCCCATAGTGCTTTTTTTAGGCAAGGGTCAAAAGACAAACCCTCCACCATAAATAGAACAAGTAACAAAAATCTGAGGTACTCAATGCCAGAAGTCTAATCCTCAAAATACATGCACTTGAGGCACGCCTCAGTATGGAGAAAATCGATATATGTGCAGTAACAGAAACCTGGTTTAAGGCTCCAGAGAGCACCCCAGCACTACCAATCTACAACTCATACCATACATTTCGGCCACAGAACCCAGACTGAAATACAAAAGGTGGGGGAGTATCCATATTCATCAATGATACCCACACCTCCAGGTTAATGGCACAGCATGATGCTTCAGAGATCATCCACATGCAACTAACAATGGGCAAAACTGCAATTCAAATTGTAGCTTGCTACAGATCACCCACCATGTCCCAGGACCCCCATTCCACATTTCTGGAAACACTGGGAAACATAAAGGTCCTACCAAACACCCTAATATTGGGTGATTTCAACTACCCAATCATTAACTGGGAGAACTACTCAAGTACTAACTCCCTTCCCCAACATTTCCAAGAATTTATAAACTCAAACACCCTGGATCAACTGGTCAACACTCCCACCAGAGGTGACAACATATTGGACCTGGTCATCACCTGCATGGGCGACCGGTGTTCCACACCAGAGGTCAACCTCTTGCTGGTTAGATCTGATCATAAATAAATCACTTTGGATATCCACATTCTGCCCCCACCCCCAGACAAGGAAACAACCGTGAAAAACTTTTCAAAAGCAAACTTCACAGTACTTAAGACTGAGGTGGAAAGTTTCAAAGCCCCCATGCTAAAGGATAATGCTGTCCAAGCTGTAAAATCCTTTACTAATGCATTCTACGGGCACCTACAAGAAAGCATGGAACATGCTATCCCAAGCAAAACCAAGACTCACTCCTCGAAGAAAAGGAAACCAGTCTGGTGGACCCCTGCCATAAACAAGCTATGCAATAGAAGGAGGAAACTAGCACAGAAAAGAGTAAAATCCCAAGAAGGGAAGATATCCCTGATCAGTATCAGCTAGAAACTATGATCCCTTATAAAATTGTCCAAGGCGAGCTTCGAAAGAAAAATTGCCAAGGACTCCAAAGATAACCACAAGGCATTCTTTAGCTATGTCAAGAATCTAAGTGGCAATGCTCAGATCTGCTCGGAGTTAATGCAGAATGGCACAAAATACACTGAACCAACTAATATTGTCAACATCCTGGCAGACAGATTCAGTGCAATCTTCACCCCCTCTCACCCCCAAAAGTTCCCATAACCATACCAGAAGAATGTAGAGCCCCTGAAATCACAGACACTCAGGTTAAAACAGCCCTCTCCAAAGCCAAAAACACAACATCAATGGGACCGGATGGTGTCCCAGGTTGTGTGCTACATGAGCTCAAAGATGAACTAACCCCTCACCTAAACACACTGTTCAAACTCATCCTCTCCACAGGCTACATACACATAGAGTGGTGCATAGCAATGGTTATTCTGCTCTACAAAGGTGGAGCCACAAGAGACCCCGGGAACTATTGCCCTATAAGCCTGACTAGCTTGGTCTGCAAAGCTATGGAGTGCATCATCATGGAACTCATTAACAGAGACATTGGGAACCTCCAAACACTGGACCCTACCCAGTTCGGCTTTGTTAAGGGCAGATTATGCCTCCTGAACCTGGTGGACTTCTTTGAGACAGTTACCAAGAATATAGACAAATGAAAGGTGGTAAACACAGCATACCTAGACCTTGCAAAGGCATTCAACATCATTCTCCATTCTGGTATTATAGACAAGCTGACCAGCCTGAACATAAACCCCTATGTGAAAAGATGGGTTGCCAATTGGCTCACAGACAGAACCCACATGGTGAAAGTTGCAGGAGCTAGGTCTGACTCTAAACTGGTTGCAAGTGGCATTCCCCAGGGCTCAGTCCTAGGAACTCTCCTGTTCGGCATATAGTTCTCAGAGGTACAGGCAAGCAAAGGAGGACTATGTCTGACCAAGTTCACAGAGAACTGCAAACTAGGGGCTATAATTGACTCTCCTGCTGACACAGACATCCTCTAAAAGGGTCTCACTGAGATGGACACCTGGTGTCAAAATCATGACCTCAAGCTAAATGCCAAAAAGTGCATAGTCGTATCCTTTGGAAAAAACAAAGTACATACAAACTACCACATAGGTGGTAGCCTCCTAAATACAGAAATCATAATAAGGGATCTGGGGACCCAAGTAGATAATAATCTCTCCTTTCATAATCTCATTGCCAAAGTGGTTAGAAAATCCTTCTATGTGGCCCACCTAATCGCAAAAGGATTTGCATCCAGATCAAAAGAGGTCATTGTTCCCCTCTACTCATCACTCAACAGACCCATCATAGAGTATAATGCCCCATTTGGGATGTACCTTACAAGACACCTGCAACAGCTGTAAAGACCACAGAAGTACCTCACCAAGAGGATCACTGGCCTCAAACAGAAGCCCTATGCAGCTCGACTGAAGAAACTCCAGTTGTACTCGGTTGCATACCGCCTACTCAGAGGTGATCTCTGCCTGACATACAAGGCCATGTCCAACCCAGAATTGATGGACATGCTCCACTTAAAGAAAACCTTATTCCCTCGTGCCACATGCTCTAGGGATCTATACCTCACCACAACAATAAATAGGATATGCTGGAGGGATAGATTCCTGTCCCAGAGACTTCCCATGCTTTGGAACAAGATTCCAATCTACATTAGGCAGAGCTCCTCGCTAACACTCCTCAAGAGAAATCTTGATGAGTGGATGAGAAACAGTTTACCCCGGGGATCACTTCAGTGGCTCTGCTGGACAGTGGTACAGGGAACTAATCTAAGGGAGCAGCGAAAGCCAACACATTCTGGCTAGGCTTATAAATGCCTTCAAGCAGATAGCCTAGTACCTACCTATGAACTTATGTAGTTCTCAATGTACAGGAAAGTGTGAGACACTAAGAGGTGCAGACTGCAAAAGCAGAGTGTGTTGACTTGATTCTAAATTGAAGTCTGTTTTAATACAATGTTCAGATGTCTAGTTTAATAATCTGCTCATATTGTGTAAACAGTAATATCAACAGTTTCTTGTTCTGATGTTTGTTGTAGGTATTATGGAAAACAAATAAAAAGACATTTGATAAAAAAGTAGAGTGTGTAGAAAAGTATGTACTAGGCAGAAATAACCTGAATGACAGATACCTGTAGCTCAGTTGGAAAAGGACTAGGTCTATAATTCCCTTCTGCACATACACCATGGTTTGAATCCAGGGACTATCGCTAACATGTCTTTCTAGCTCTACAGCAGTAAACCTGAATATTGGTAGAAACACTAATCTATTGTGAACAGATATTTTTCCCACAGGTAAAGAAATATTTGCAGAAGCAATATGATGGGTATATGAAAGAATTGTGTACAAATGTTCTGTTGAACAGCCCCAGTCCTACAAATAAAAGCTGGCTAGCAATCTATGCAGTCTGGCCAATACAAGTCTCTCAAGTATCATGCTGTCACAGATAATATCCCCTGTTGCCAAGAAAGCTGCACCCAGATAACCTCACAGTACAAGTATGGCAAAAGCGCACTTACAGAACAGCAGGACAGGGAACACATTGTTACTTGTACCAGTAAGTATGACAGGTATATGTCTCCTATACTTATGTACATAGAGTTGTCATACCTTGCCCCACAGTACTCCAGGTGCACATATGTACAGGTGTGCATGTGCTGTAGTAGCTCCATGGCCCAGGTAGAAGTGAAGAAAGGCAGAACTGTAGAGTATTGAACAGTAGTGTATTGAGAAGAATCACTGAATGCAGCTGTCAAAGGAATTATTTTCTCTTCCCCCACTACTCATCTGCTCCAATAATTGCACAAAAAGTAATATGGGTATGTTGTTACCAAAATTTACTGTTGGGACCTTTGTTCCATTTTGGTTAATAAATTGGAAACTGTGTGCATACTAACATACTTTGTTGAGTAACCATTGTTGTTGGCCTGTTGCCATAAATATAACCAGCATGCTGTTGCAATCTTGGCTGCCATTCCATTTCTGCAGGTGTGCTCTGTTTGCCATGCCACTGTTACAATTCCATTGTTCTGGGTCAATTGGAACACCCATGCATGCTGTGTTGACTAATGTTTAAATGTTTGTTCATGACTAGCCAATACACTATGTTAATTCTCACTCCATAGCATGTTCAGGAAGGCCGATCCCGGTGGATCTGCCTCTCCCACCCCACCCGGCCGAGGCGCTAGTACCCAACCTGGACCTCCCTCATCTTCTGGTCCTGCACCACCCTCAGGTGAAACTGCTGCAGGGGATGGGGCTTGTTCTCCCCTTGTATGTGGCTTGGTGAGGATCCTGCCACCCAGCAAGAGTTCTTTGGCATAGTGCACAGTGTCCTCCAGTCAGAGCTGGATGAATGACTGCACCAGGTGGAGGGCAGACTGGTGCAGGTTGAGAGGCAGCTGGCCCATCCAATGCAGCCCCCAGCACAGCCACCTTTGGGGCTGTTAAGGAATAATGGTGACTGCCATCTGGTGGGGATGGACATCAGTCCCACAACTGCCATCTAGGGAGCTCATGGGCATCTGATTTCCAAGCACCCTGCTGGTTCAAGGTGTCTCCCTCCAATATGTCACACACTGTCCTTATCTGCTGTATTGTATGTCTTGTCTGTCAGTGTATGCAACCCCTCCTACCAAACATTCCTACCCACACTTGCCTATACTCTTTCCCCAATATCCCACGCTCGCCTTTAAAAAAAAGGGCATCTGTCCCTAAAAAATGTCACGTCCCATACATAGCTCTGAACTTTGCCCACAGTCATATCAGCTGTTGCTGTCGAAGAAATGCACAGCTATGGTCCTTTCCTATATATATATATATATATATATATATATATATATATATATATATATATATATATATGCATATGTATACATAAATATACCTAAATAAATAACTGCTACAAACAGATGCAATCTGAGGGTCATGCTACTCAATACTGGAAGTCTAAATCTCAAAACGCACTCACTCAAAGCACTCCTTATTCACAAGGGATGGGCACACATCTACACTAGTAGCCCAACATAATGCATCACAGAAACTGCAGGTGTCGCTAATACAGGGTAAGACAGAAATTCAAGTCATAGCCTGCTATAGGTCCCCAACCATGTCCCAAGAGTCAAACCACATGTTCCTTAGCACCCTGGAGAATATTACTGTCCAACCTAGCATTATTATACTGGTTGGCCACAACTACCCCTCCATTAACTGTGAAAGCTACCCATGTATCAATGCACTTGCCCAATGTTGCCTGGAATACATTCATTCCAATGGCCTAGACCAGCTCATTTCTACACCCATTACAGGTAGCAATATCATTGACCTAGTCAGTACTAACATGGGCGACTGTTGCTGTACACCAATAGTCAACCCTGCCATGGTTAGATCTGATCACAATGTCATCACCTTAGCAATCCACATCCCTCCCACCCACTGCAAAGGAACCACCATGAATAACCTTTCCAAAGCCAACTTTGGTCTCCAAAGATCAGAGATGGCTAACTACACAGCACCCATGCAAATGGAGACTAGTTGCATGACCTCCAAACACACACCAGTGCAGTGCGAACACATACACAAATGCATGGATTCCACCATACCCAATTGAAACAAGATCAAGATGCTCCCCTCCAGAAAAAAGGGAAGCCAATCTGGTGTTCCCCTGCCCAAACTACTCTACAACAGAAGGAGGAAACTGATATGGAATAAGGTGAATTTCCAAGACTGGAAAAAAACCCTTATCAGCCACAACAAAAAGATGAGATTCCTCATGTAATACTCTAAAGCTAGCTGTGAAAACAGAATTGTAGTACAAAGTAAAGTCATCCACAAGTTATGTAAAGTATCTCCATGGCAATGCCAACATGTGCTCTGAGCTGCTTCACAATGTTAACTCCTATACTGAGGCAACATATATTGCCAATATACTGGCGCACAGATTCAGTGGCAACTTTACCCATCTCCCCACCCCCAAAGGACCAGTCACAATACCAGTATACTGCCAGGCACCCAGTACTACTGCTACTTTGGTTAACACACCACTGTCCAAGGCCAAGAAAACAGCTTCTATTGGACCTGGCAATATCCCTGACTGTCTTCTGCATGAACTACAGAGTGAACCTATGTGCCCTGTTCAATCACAGCCTCGCATCAGACTTTGTCCCTACTGACTGGTGCACTTCTACAGTTATCCCTCTCCACACAGGAGGAGTGGCTGCAGACCCTGGGAAGTATCGCCCCATTAGCCTGACAAAGCTGTCATGCAAAGCTATAGAACACATTGTAAATGGACCTAAGAAACAGGGATATGCTAATCTCCAGACTCAGGATCTCAGACAGTTTGCTTTTGTGAAGGGTAGACCATGTCTGCTCAATCAACCTGGTCGACTTTTTTGAGCCAGTCACCAGAGCTGTGGATGAAGGCAAGGTGGTTCATACAGCCTACCTCAATCTGGCCAAGCCCTTTGATAACATTCCTCACTTTGGGTTCATGGATAAACTCACTAAGCTACACATCAACCCCTATAACAGCAGGTGCATTGCAAACTATCTCACAGATAGAACCCATAGTGTGAATTTAGCTAAGACCAAGTCAGGCTGTGTGGAGATCCACAGGGTTTGGTCCTGGGTCCTCTCCTGTTTGGTATCAACTTCTCTGAAGTCCATGCCAACATAAAGGGACTCTGGCTGACAATGTTTGCAGGCAATTGGAAGTTGGGAGCTATTAACTACCTAAGGGATGTTGACATCCTACAGAAAGGCCTCACTGAGACCAATGACTGGTGTCAGAGCCATGGCCTTAAGCTCAATGTCAATTAATGTGTTGTCATCTCCTTTTGGGATGCAGGCACTACAGGGATGTTACAACACCAAAAAGCAGACACTAGTGTGAAAGTGCATACCCACAACTAGTTCCTCCACAGTCACAGTCATAGTCACATACCAGTAGGTCAGGTGAACAGTCGAGTTTGCGGACTATGTGAAGAAATACAAAATAGTTTTCCAGTCACACACTACCCCTACATATAGTGGCCCAATGCTCAGTGAAGTCTGAATCATGACTGTGGTACAAGTCACGTCTCAGTCTGCTGCTACAAAAGCATACAGCCAATAGACCAGCAGACACTGGAGCAGCAGCACAGTCAGATGAAAAAGGAGCCATAACACGTACATCTACCCTCCTCCATACACAGCCGGAATAACATGTACACATGACATGTGTACACAGTCCTGACAGTCTCTCAACAATTTTCAGACATGCACAGACCTCTCAAATGTACAGTTCACCTCAGAATGTACAGTCTCAGGACTGATATCTATGGTCTCTTCCCTGTAACATGTCTGTGGGTCAACTACATCACTGGGATGGTAGGAGGAATGAAGGCAAAAAATTATGCTAATAAATATATCTGAGCCTCATAGTGTATGACATCTGGACAAAGCCTGACATCATTTGGGGACAGAGGCACAAACACAGGTGTAGACTGGACATATCGGTGTCAGAAATTTAGACAGTTGCTGATGTTACTGGGTGTGTTGTAGCATATCCTTTATGAGGAAAATGAAGGCAGTAATACCAATGGAGTTTAGTATTCACTAACTGCAGTCCCCAGAGTCCCTGACTGACTTTCCAAGGACAACAACTGTCTGGGAACAGAGAAGACATGACAGGCAAGCATGTGGCCAGTCTGTGGACAGCATGCCAGTGGAGAGGTATGTCAGAGAAATATCACTGTCAGACATGAAGTCACTCACTAAATGCATGTCCACATAAACCCTGTCAACCTACAAACCCACCATGTGTATAACAGCACTGATGATGGCATAGAATTTGTTCACAATTCTGGAGATATGTCCCCCATGTTGTGCTGTCTCCAGATGTCCTGTCATGTGAAGTATCCCCACCTACTGTCTGTGAATCTGTAACCAACCACTTCTGTAATGTCCCTCACACAGGCAAGTAAAAGGGTCAAGGCCCACATGAAGGATGTCCCATTTGTTGGAGCTAGCAGCAGTGCCCATGCCCACAGCACAAAACTATGTGGGCACCTACATAGTTGTATGACTTTAGCAATACCTGACATTTGCACATCGGCACAGAGGACAGACAGGAAGTGGACAGCAAACATGTTATGCATTATGATGAATGTACTGAAGGACAGAAGCCTGAAACTGAAATGTATGCCATTACTACATCACAGCAGTCCTCAATGACATGGACAAAAAACAGTATTCTACAGTTAATATAATAATATCATATTAATACCCAGTAGGAGATACATAAAAACATACAGCTGAAACACCAAGAACAAGATAGCATAGTACTCAACAACTCTGCATGCAGAGGTGCATGGTTGGAGTACTACAATAGGCAATCTAATTTTACATGGAAAAACAGTGTCAACAGTACTAATTTCATAATACAATATGTGTGGAATTATATTCGTCAACCAGTGTACTGTAGCTGGTGTAACATGCAAGTGTGAGTGCATATAACATGTGATACTACCCATATATAAGAAATAATAAATAAAAAAATGTGATACTATACATGTATATCCACGTGTCCTCTACAGTATAGACACACCCCTTGCTAATGTAATAAGAGCATATAAAAACATGTTATGTACAGGACATTAAATAAAGTTATTACATGATGTCATTACTTTGCTGTTTTATGAGACTGGAATGTGAGCAATGGTTACCAGGGCAGAGCTATGCTTAGCAGGCTTACACATTGCTTAAATGTGAATGATAACCAGTAGTTAGCTCTGCTAAGCATATTTCTGCACTGGTAAGTGTCAGTAAGTGAAGCCTACACAGCACAGTTTAAGCGTCATTTAGAGCCGTGCAAACCTGCTTACAACTGCTTAAAAGTGCCTTAATCACTCTGTATCCAGCAGCCCAGTAACAAAATAATCAGCTATGCTCAGTCTTGAGCCCTTGCTACTATATACCATATGCACAGCAATTTTCAATTATACCATCTTAAGTGTGAGATGTTACGATGTGTTTTACAACATACCATGCAGCAGTGCAGTCAGTTTACAATAGGATAGACACACTGTGCAATGAGGAATGATTGTTATCTACAAATATATACATGAAAAAAAAGATTTACATATATATAGAGGGCTAGATAGATACGTGTGGAGATATATATATATATATATATATATATATATATATATATATATATATATATATATATATATATATATATATATATATATATATATATATATATATATATATATATGTGTGTATATAAAAAATATATATATATATATATGTGTATATATATATATATATATATATATATATATATATATATATATATATATATATATATATATATATATATATATATATATATATATATATATATATATATATATATATATATATATATATATATATATATATATATATATATATGTATATATATTTATACCTACATGTCTCTAAATGCCCATACAAACATATGCTGCGATAGACCTGCCATAACTGGGGCAGCATGCACAGTTGAATACAAAAGGACCCATGACACTCACATCTGCCCCCCAGTCCAAATAATATGTGAACAGTATGCTGCTACAAAATCACGATAGGCCATACACAATGGCCAGACATATACCATGACCTCTTAGCAAAACAACTACAATGAGTGAAGATAGTAAACAAAAATACAAACAATTAGTAATTCACACAAGTTCATTTTACTATCATGTCTTTGCCAAAGCCTTCAAGGAGTAACACATTACAAGACATACTTGCCTTAATTAGAAGATCCAATTAAGACTTAAATGCATTTAAATTCACAGCCTGCAATTACACTCCTCATTCAACCCTCAGGGGATAAAGTATCACATTTATAAACATACATTGATTCTGCACATAACAATTGTTCTTTGATGACTGATCAAACTGAGAAACATACTTTTTCCAAAGAAGTACCTTGTAACCCACTACACTTAATTATATGTATATACACAACCTCCAATTACACTACTCATTTACCACTAGGGGATAATGTATCACATTTAGGAATTTAAATTGATTCTGTACATAACAAATATTTTTTCATGACTACTACCCCCACGGTGAGAATTATTAAAATGTACAGCTCTAGAGATGTCTTCTTTCTCATCAGTAATATGTCTTACATGTTCTAACAGCCTAGTTTTACAACACTTGTTACACTCTCTCAGATACAATATGTTACAAGGGCATCTAAGAGCATTCTCCATACACCAGCCTCTTGAATGCACAGAGTACCACATGTTGTCTACCCTTTCCCCTCAGCCAGAATGAGAGAACAAAATAATGGTAGACTCTATCAATCTCCTACTGTATGGCATCTCTACAAAGTCTGAAATAATTTGGAACAGAGGCCACAAAACATGGCCATACCTGAAATATTGATTTTATCTTCTTCTTCTTCTCTTGGCATTTCCTGGTTAGGGGTCACCACAGCAGAACTCCGGTCCGCTAATGATTGGCAGTAGATTTTATGGTGCCGAGTTGCCAGCCCAACACCTAACCTTCAACGAAGGCATGTCCATTTTACACATGTCTTTCGAATGCCACTCAACCGCAGGAGGACATGCAGACTCCAGACAGAAGACGCTCTAGCTAAGAATCATACACTGAGAAAATTGCTATTTTAACAGGGTTTGTTGTAACATATCTTTTCTGGGGGATATAATGTCTGAAAAACAAATGGATGTTAGAATTTACTGATTGTAATCTCCAGAGTATGCTACTGATTTGCCAAGGACAATGCTTGTCTGGGGAACAGAACAAACATAACAGGCAAACCTCTGGCCATTATGTGGATAGCCCTACACTTGAGAGCTATGCATACACAGAACTTTGTCAGACTGAAACCCATGCAGAAGTAGCATGTTCAGGCAAACCCTGTTAAACAAGCAGTATTCAAAACATATAACAGCAATACTCACATTCTGCCCCTAAGTCTTGAGTCTTCTCCACCATTTAGTTGGCTTGTCTCCACAGGTCTTGTTCTAAGATGTATGAGCTCACACACCTCCAGGATGTCTTCCTCACAGATAAGGGAAAGGGCCAACACCCACAAGGAGTACTCAGTAATAGGAGTGTGTTGCCATTACATTGGCTATTGGAATAACTACACAGCTGCTCTGCATGAAGTTATCAACTGGGGAACACCAGTTGGTGTTCAGGCCATCACATGGTCATGAGCATTACCTAAAAAAGACAATCTGCAATCTGTTCAAACCACCTCTGTCATAGACAGTCCATCAGTGCAAAGCTGAAGTAGTGTGAGAAAAAAAAGGATATATCTGTGACAAAGCCAGAAAAAAAAATGGTATGCGAAACAAGTAAGCATGTATTGAATGTAGTAGCTGGTCTGTAATAATGGATAATAGGGGTTTGAAAGCATATATCTCGACAGGTACTGATGGAGTGATGAACAGCACTGATAGCCAGAGCATGTGGCTCTGTCTGTAGTAACTAGGCCAGCTACTGGAATGTTGTACATATCCATATGTTACCTGTGCATATAACTATGATACACATTTTGTCTTGTAAATATAAGACAACTATACAGAGCATGTGCAGAGTAAAGTACTGCTGCAGATGTATGTGTTGAACTGCATGTTATATACTAAGCTCATACCATTCAACTGTCCAGTGTTCTGCACACTGACCATATGTGTATGTCTGTCAAATCCTTGCCAAATCTGTGAAGACTGACATTACAACACCCCCTTCATTGTCATCTGGCTTTTCCCATTTGGGATTGCCACAGTGGATCATCTGTTGCCATTTCTGCCTGTCCTCTGAATCTTGCTTTCTCACACCAAGCACCCACATGTCCTCTCTTACCACATCCAGAAACCTTATCTGAGGCCTTCCTCTCTTCCTCTTACCTGGCAGCTACATCCTTACCATCCTTTTCCCAATATACTCAGCACCCCTCCTCTGCACATGTCCAAACTGATGTAATGCTGCGTCTCCAACTTTGTCTCATATCCTTCCAACATGGCCTGAGCCTGTCATATACACATTACTAAACCTGCACAGCCATGTCACACCCAGTGCAAATCATAACATCTGTAACTCTGCCATGGGCAGCTCTGATTCCTGCCTTTTTGCCAGTGCCACTGTCTCCAACCCATATAACATAGATGGTCTCACTATCTTATTGTAAACTTTACATAGCACGTTTACTGGTACTCTGCCACATATCACTCCTGACACTCATCTCCACCCTCTCCATCCTGCCTGTACTCTCTTCTTCTCCTGTCCTCCATAGTCCTCATTACTCTGAAATGTTGATCCCAAATATTTGAATATATCCACCTTTGCCAATTGGACCCCATGCATCCTCAAAATTCCACTATCCTCCCTCTCAGTCACAAACAGATATTCTGTCCTAGTGCTGCTGACCTTCATTCCTCTCCTCTCTAGAGCATATGTCCACCTCTCCACAGTCTCCAAAAGCTATTTCCTACTCTCAGTACAGATCACAATGTCATCTGCAAACAACAGTCAAAGGGACTCCCATATGATCTTGTCTGTCAACCTGTCCATCGCCATTGCAGATCAGAAAGGGCTCACAGCTGATCATTGATGTCATCCCACCTCCACCTTAAACATACCCATCAATCCCAATGCAGAACTCAATGCTATCACACCATCCTTGTACATATCCTGTACCACTCTTACATATATCTCGTCCACTCATGACTTCATCATACAATACCACAACTCCTGTCTAGACATTCTGTCACATGCTTTCTGTAAGTCCAGAGAGACAAGTCTCAGAGCAAACATGACATCAGTAGTGCCCTTTCCATGCATGAAACCATACTGCTGACAAGTACTCCTCACCTCCCTGCCTAACTTAGCTTCCACTACTCTTACCCATAACTTCATGCTGTGACTGGTCAATGTTACCCTCTGTAGTTATCACAGCTCTGCACATCGACCTCATTCTTAACACCATACCCAAGCACTTTCTCCCCACTCCTCATGCAACCTCACACTTCCCAAGATATCAATAAACAGTCTGGCTAACACACCACTGCCATTTCCCCTAAACAACCCCATGCTTCCCCAGGTGTGTAATGTGGATCAACAGGCTTGCCAATATTAATCCTCTCCATAGCTATCCTTACATCCTCCATGTTAAGGCATTGCACTTCCTGATTCACCATACCCTCATCATCCAACCTTCTCTGTCTCATTCTCTTCATTCATTAGCCTCTCAAAGTACACTGTCCATGTCCTCAACACACTCTCCTCGCTTGTGAGTACATATACCTCATTATCCTTTATCACCCTTATCTGCTGCACATCTTTCCTAGCTTAGTGCATCTGTCCAGCCAATCGGTACAATTCCTGTCAACCTTCCTTAGTCTACAACCTGTCATAGAACTCTTCATATGCCCCATCCTCAGCCTTTGCCACCTCTCTCTTTGCCATGCACATCATCTCCTGATACTCCTGCCTACTTTCCTCAGCTCTCTGCAATCCCACTCCTTCTTCCCCAACCTCTTTCTCTGTATACTGTCTTATACTTCCTCAGTCCACAAACAGGTGTTCTTGTACTGCTTCCTCCATCCATGTCACCCCAAGCACCCATCTAGCTGTCTCCTTTACCAGCTCTGCTGTACTTAACGAGATATTTGTTAGATTGTCACTGCCACCCAGTGCCTGTCTCAACTCTTCCCTGAACTCCACCTCACAAACACACTTTTCCAATTCACACCATTTGATCCTTGGTGCTGCTCCCGCACTACTCCTCATCTCAATCACCAACATCATCTCACATACCAACATTCTATGCTGCCTAAATACAGTTTCCCCTGTCACCACTTTACACTCTTCAATCTCCTTCAAACTGGCCCTCCTACATTGGATATATTCCACATGTGTGCATCTTACTCCACTCTTGTATGTCACCCTATGCTCCTCCCTTGTGTTATAGTGTGTATTCACCACAGCCATGTCCATCCTTTTTGCAAAATCCACTACCATCTCACCATCTCCACTCCTTTTAACACCATAGATATCCATCAATTCCCCATCCCCTCTGTTCCCTTCACCAACATGCCCATTGACATCAACTGCAATGACCAGTCTGACACCCTTGGGTACAGTCATCACCACATCATCCAAATGACATCGCATTTCTCTTTCTCATCCATCACACAACCAACTTGCATAGCATATGCACTAACAGTCATCATTACACCATCAGCTTACAACTTCAGAAACATCACTCTATCAGACACTTATGCCATCCTCCAAAAACATTCTTGGCATACTGTTCCTTCAGCAGAAGCCCTACCCCTTCCACCTCCAGTCCACACATTGATAGCAGAATTGTGACCTGCCTACCATACATCCAGCCATGATCCCCTTCCATGTGGTCTCTTGCACACACATGCAATATATCAACCATCCCCTGGCCATCATATCAGCTAGCCTGGTCCCTATACCACCCATACTGCCAACACTAAAAATTCCTACCCTCAATACCACCCTCCTAGCATTTCCCCTCTCTTCCTGCCATATGACTGTTGGACATCCTCCAGGGGATGCATGTCAATGTAAAGGCTACTGTACTATCGAATGACTCAAGTATCTCACAGCAATATTGAGACACTGTCACTGATTTTGTCCTATTGCACTCATGTATGCATGGCATCCTACAGATGTCCTGCTGTAACAGGCTGAGAGGGATGACTGTGCAGCAAGATTGTGAATTTAATGTGCCATACTGACAAAGAACAGACATGTATGTGAGGTATTAGCTATGCACATGTCAGTATGAGTAGGTGTATGTGTCCACCTCATGAAAACAGACATGGGATGCAAAATGTCAGTTAAAACAGCTGTACATGTTGTACACATGTGTAATCTTAGTTACTGCGCATCCAAAACAGTGACATTTTACAGCTACTGCTTGTTGCATTGCCCTTACAGAACCATGGTTAGTACCCTAAGCATGATTATCATGACTAAATTGGAGAGGTGTCCAACTATGTTATGACTTTGTGGCCATGCCCACTACAAACAACTGATTGAACACATACATGGCTGTATAGACTCAGCAATACCTTACTTGTCATACCTGCCTCCACCAATGTAGAGTAGTCCCATTTGCTGCACAGCAGCCTTACACAAACCACAGACTTGGTCCCTATAGTGGCTGCACAGGGCAAAGTACGGACAGGAACTGACCTGGCATCAAGCCAGCCATTGTCTGAACAGTCCTATAGGGTCACAGGTGGATTACTGTAAGGCCAACTATGAGTTCAAATTGGAGACATCCATGAGGGGCAATCACAAGGCCATCTTCCCATATGTCTGTAATCTTGGAGGCAACATAATAACCCAACCTGTACTGTTGGCCAATCAAATCATATACACACACCACATAGCTACAGGCAACCTGATGCAGATAGGGTTAGGGCACATTCCCCCTGGCACAGCATCACTATAGGTGGATATGCATACACTCACACCCCTCACCTCATCACCTGTGAGCAGGTCCATATTGCCTAGTAAAAGGAAACAAATATAAGTATCCGTGGGATGTCATATCATCCCTGTCTGCATCCTACATGAACGCAGGCATGTGCTCCCAGCTGCATTACACACTGTAGTCACACCGAGCCGCAGCACCATCCACACACTATCCACATGGAAGATGGCTAATGTCATCCATTTACACGGACCTAAATGAGGAATGACAGATTATGCAAACAACTCGCCCTTACTGCAGGCAATATGACTCATCAGGACCAGGAGTGCAATGCAAGCTGATACTGTGCTGATAGATTACAGGGGTATGCTGTGATTGTGAGTGGTGGCTACTGGTATGGTTGTGAGTGAAGGCTACTGGTATTCAAGGTACATGTGCAGGTACTGGAAATACTGTTGCCAAATGTATGGGGTCCTGTGATGTGTTTCCCTGTCAGTGTCTACCCGGTGCAATGTCACATCACCGGCAGGAAACCTTTTTACTAGCGGAATGCAACCTGATAATGTAATCCATAATACAGAACCACACAGTACTATTGGGCTGAAGCCAACAACATCTGTGGGAGAGGACCACCCTGTGGAATGATCCTTCCATGTACTTATGAGCAGGTGCAGCATCATGCCACCAATCTCATGCACTATGCCTGGCAAATGGCTGCTGCCATTGCCAGGGACCCCACAACCACAGGTGGGAGACCAGCCATGCAGCCCCCAACTGACACCAAATGAGGAGCTCCTTGCCAAGCTTGGGCCACCCATCACAGTGCAACACCAAGGTACAAAGCCCCACTTGCTGTGGCACACACAATGGACAAAGAGCGTGCAGGTAAGGTCCCACTGGGGATTAGCAGACTACTGTATGAGACATACTTGTATCTGTACAGTATCTACATGCATATGCCAGATCAGATTGCAGTTGTGGATGGGGATTTCTAATGCACAGACATGCAAATCTATGGTGAAGGACAGCAAATTGTGTAGTATTGGGTGTTGTACTGTAAAAGTGCAGACATGCTGCATCCATCCTTTTCCAAGGGCACATGTGAGTCTGCTGACAATACCTCTATCCCACAACCACATAGTTCACTCTGGTCTGCATATGGGAAAGCAGCCTGAAGCTGGTGGGTATGGAATTGTTCAGTTGTACTTTGGCAATACCCCAGGCATGTGGAGGGCATGCAAGTTACCATGCACACAATTATGACTAATAGCCATATTGCTTTATGTGTAAGTTAACTTGTGGGGTTAATTGTATTGCATCACAGTGGTCACCACAGGGGCCTACCTCACAACTATTCAGTGCAAGGCATCTGGACAGACACCAGCAAAATGTGTTGGACAAACAGACTAAGGTAGGGACATGTGTGAAACATCACTGCTATACAGTGGATATAAAATGTATACACACACCTGTTTAGATGCCATTTGTTTTTGAAATATACTCACAGAGACGAAAATATGTCAATCCATACCTTTCCCAACCTTTTATGTAACCCATGACATGAAATATCTACTTGTAAAACCAAGCATCTGGACTCATGTATTGCACCTACAAGCCTGGACAAGTGTGAGGGTAGCAGACATTGTATCAGTATGCTGTTTCAGTCAGGTATGATACCTGATGCTGCCATATGTGTCAGTACACTCACTGTGGCCTACTTGGCAACTATATCAAATACATGGGCATTATTAAGGTGCTCAGAGCACTAATAGTTCCAAACATCTAGATGTTCCAGACACATCTGTACAGAGGAGTGTTATGGCCTGTACAATGGTTTCACATGCTGCATGTGAGGCAGATGCCATTACCATACTATATAAAGTAATGGCATCAGGAGGTGGTCACCTGCCATGTATGGTACACAAATCAAAATGGTATCAGCCACACAAGATATGACACACATACCAGTATTTAGATTAGAACTCCTACTTATCTATTTTTGTCTACTATAGTGTTATGCAGTTAGACGTGCCACAGAGCTTACACAATTTCACCTCATCCAAAGGTAATTGTAAGGTGAATGACATCAACAGGACTACTAAATTAGGATGAGTACAGTGTTACACAACTCAAAATGGTATAACCTTCACAGTACATGATTCTTACACAAGCACACACATACAAACAGTTGCCAGTATTGAGGTTAGAACTACTGCCTATTTAGTAATTTGCATTATGGCATTACACAGTCAGCAGAAGTGCTACACAGCTTACACAATCTCATTGTGTTCAAAAGTACTTCCAAGGTGAATGACAACAACAGCAGTAGTAAAGTAGAGTGGGGGAAGTGTATTGAGTGGAACACAAATCAAAATGGTATAAGACACACAGTATCTGATTCACACATACACACAGTTGCCAGTATTGAGATCAGAACTCCTGCCTATTTAATTATTTCTACTATAGTGTTACGCAGTTATCAGACACTCCACAGAGCTTATACAACTTAATCTCATCCAAAGGTACTTTTAAGGTGAATGACATGAACAGGACTTCTAAATTGGAGTGAAAGGAAGTGTACAGTGTGGTACACAAGTCAAAAATGGTATATCCTACACAATACATGACTCTCTCTCACACAGATGCACACAGCTGCCAGTACTGGGATGGAACTCCTGCTTATCTAGTTATGTGTACTCTAGGGTTACGCAGTTGTTAGACACGTCACAGAGCTTATACAATTTCATCTACTCAAAAGGTACTTCTAAGGTGAATGACATCAACAGGACTTCTAAAATGGAGTAAGGGGAAGTGTAAGTGGTGGTACACAAGTCAAAATGGTGTAACCTACATAGTACATGATTCACACACACACACACACACACACACACACACACACACACACACACACACACACACACACACACACACACACACACACACACACACACACACACACACACACACACATACACACAGAGTTGCCAGTATTGGGATGAGAAGTCCTGCCTATCTAGTTATGTCTACTATAGTGTCATGCCGTTACTGCACATATTACAGAGTTTACTGGACTTACAACTGGCCAAAGGTGCTGATAACTGCACAGGTGAGGTAAAGTATTACAGGTGGCAGGAAGTCTGCCTTAAGTTTCTACCATAGATCTTGCTAGTGCTTTCTGTCTTGCACTTCAAATAGCATTATAGCATTGCACTTCAACAGGTTATTGTATCAATAAGTGTATCACACCTGGGACCCATCAGCAATACTCGTTCATCATGGAATTAGCCCCAGTACTTAGTACTTATGACCACCCCTCCTGGCTTGATTGAAGTGCAGTTTTCTGTGCTTTCACCCATTAACCTGGTGCACTTGTCCATTCTGAGGCACTTTTGCAACTGCTTCATATACACAGACAACCCTCTCGTCTAAACTCCAAACACTCAGACCAGTGACAGTTACCCCTATATCACCAAATGTGGAAATATGCACTCTCCAGCAAAGACTGAACTAGCTGGTCAAGAGGATGAGATCAACACCTGCACCACACCATGTGGACCATATAGTTTGCTACAACACCCACAATGACAGCCCTGACATACACTGAAAAGCCACGCACCCACCTTCACATAGGCACTCAATGGACATTTACACAAACAGTACAGACTAGCAAGACAAACACCCACTCAGACACCACAACATAGCACTTGCCAAAGGACACATATGTCACCTACACAGTGTGCCCCTCAACCTGTGCTCCTAAGGCTGACCACCTTGCACAAAACATTGATCATGGGTGACTCAGTACTGTGACACACAGATGTCCCACTCACTATGTTGATTATGGAGGAGGTAACAGCCAACTGTCTAGCACATGCCAGCATTGAACACATGACACACCCAGTCAGGCCACTCCACAACAGCTACAAGTATCACTCTGTCATCAACAATGTGGGTGTGAATGACCTGAGACACACCTCCCTGAGCTATGTGACAAGGGACATGGTTGAACATTTGGATTATGTAGTCCAGGCAGGTGTGACAGTTGCTGTGGGCAGTATATTGTCATCACCCAAACTGATGCTGCAGTACTATCAACAGATAATTGACTGCAACATTGCCTTACATGTTGTGTGTCATTCTCAGGAGTTCCAGTATCCCTCTGCTTGGGAAACCTGATTGACAGACCTCAATGCCTTGCCAAAGATGTCCTAAATCTGTCAGCCCTGGGTTTCCAGGTATAGGGTAAGTGTCTTGCCACCCCTATAATGCCTTATTAGGCAGTGTTCCAAATCAAATTACCACTGTAACAGCTAGACATGTATGCAATCTGAGGGTCATGCTGCTCAACAGTAGACATCTAACTGTCAAGATGCAGTCACTCAAAGCACTCCTATGACTGCAGGATATTGACAGTTGTGCTGTAACGGAGAGGTGGTTCACAGCAGCAGACAGCAGCCCTGCACTAACAGGCTATGAAACATTCTACAGCTATCAGTGCCAAAACATGGACCACACCTCCACACATGGTGTTGTCTCCATATCCATAATGGATATGCACAGCTCCGGACTAGTATTCCAGCATAATGCATTGGAGTTACTTCCGGTAAAACTGACTTTGGGGATTAGTGCAATCCACACCATAGCCTGCGCTCGGTCCCCAGCTATGTCCCTAGACTATCAATGCACATTCCTCAACACCCTGGCATCTATGAAAGTACAACCTAAAATTGACATAGTAGGAGACTTCATCTACCTCTCCATCACCTGGGGAAAGTAGTCAAGCACCAGTACACTGGCCCAATGTTTTATGGAATTCATCAGTTTCTCCAATGGCCTGGAGTGGCTCATACTAAACCCTAGTAGAGGATGCAATAACCTTGACTTCTATTGATTGCATACATATGGGACTGTTGCTTGACCACAGTTGTCAATCCCTACCTGGTCAGATCCAAACATGATGTAATCAACATGGAGCCCACCATCTCACCCATACCCCCACAAAGGTAACTACCTTGCAAAACCTCTCCAATGATGACATTGCAGTCATACAAACAGGGGTGGATGACTTCACTGCACCCATGCCAATGGGAAATAGCTGCATGACTGTCGCATCATACACATATGCACTGCACAAACATGTACATGGATGCATGGTACTAGCCATAGTCAACCGAACACAGACACTGTCCTACAAACAATGGAAGGCATTGTGATGGTCCCCTGACATTACTAAAGTGTACAACAGAAGGAGAACACTGCTGCAGAAAATGGGGGTGTCCCAAGACTGGTGAACCCCCTTATTAGCCTCAAAAACAACTTGGGATCCCCTCATGGAATCACCTACAGGCAGCTATGAAGGATGATTTGCAGCAGACATTGACGACAATCATAAAAGCCTTTGATAGTTATATCAACAACCTCCAAAGCAATAACCACAAGTGCTGTGAGTTACTGCACGATGCTGATTCCTATCTTGACACAACAGATATTGGGCACAGACTTGCCAACACAGTCAATGCCAGCTTTACCCCTTTCTCCCCCCAGGGGACAGTCACAATGGCAGATGAAGGTCAGGCACCCAGCATTACTGCAGGCCATGTTAGACCTGCATTGTCCACAGGCAAGGAATCAGCTTTCATGGGACCCCAACATACAGTGACTGTGTTCTACATGACATACAAGGAGACCTGGCACCACATCTATGTGCCCCGGTCAGTCACAGCCTCACCTCAGGCTTTGTCCTTCCAAAATTGCAAACTGATACAGTCATCTCTCTCCATAAAGGGGTAGCATCTACAGACCCTGGGGATTATTGGGCCCTTAGCCTGACAAGTCTACTATGTACAGATATGGGTGCATCATCAGGGGCCTCATTGACCAAGATATGGGTGATCTTCTAACTCTACAACCCACACAGTTTGGCTTTGTGAATTGCAGACCATGCCTGCTCAACCTGATTGACGTCTTTGAGTGAGTCACCAGGGCTGCGTATGACAGTAAGGCACTGCATACAGCCTACCTCAATCTGGCCAAGACTTCTGATACCATTCCTCAGACAGGGATTATTGGTAAAGCCAACAAACTAAGCATCAACCCCTGTATCAGTGGGTGGTTTGCAAACTGGTTCACAGAACACACAGTTTGACAGTGGCAAACTCCAAGATAGACTGGCAAGCAGTCACAAGTGGGGTCCCACAAGGATCAGTACTGGATAGTGTCCTGTCCAGCATCTGCTTCTCAGGTGTCCAGCCCAACACAGAGGAACTCTGGATGAGCAAGTTCACAGAGGACTGCAAGCTGAAAGCTATCATGAACTCCACACGTGGTGCAGACATCCTACAGAAAGGTCTCACCGAGACCAATGAGTGGTATGGAAACCATGGCCAGAAACTTAACATCATAAAATGCATCATCATCCCCTTTGGTAAAACACTAATTTCCTAGTAAGTTCCCCATCAATGTGAGCCCAACGAACACTGTAGGCATTATAAGAGATCTAGGGACATAGGTTGATAGCAACTTATCCTTCAAGCACCACATTGCTACTGTGGTCAGGAAGTTATTCAATATGGCACATTGCATTACCACGGGTTTTGCATACATGAAGACAGTGGTAATGATCTCTGTCTACTAGTCACTCATTAGACCACTCCCCAATTATTATGGCCCATTTGTCCTGTACTTCACTAAACACCTGCTACAGCTGAAGAAGCCAAAAAGCACCTCACAAAGGGGTTCTTAGGCATTAAACACACATCCTACACAAACAGACTCAGCAGACCCAAGGTATTATCTGTGTCATACTACCTAATTAGCAGCTATCTGTGTTTGACTTACAAAGCCATGTCTGACCTAGCTGGTTTAGAAATGCTACATATAAATCCATCAACACCACACACTGTAGAGACTCTACCTCAGTACCACAATCACTACAACATGCTGGTGGGACAGGTCCCTCATCAAGAGACTGCACATGCCCTGGAATACACTTCCCATGCATGTCATGCAGAGCACTTAGCTGTCCCTGTTCCAGAGAAATCTTGATGAGTGGATGGGTAATTAATAGACAGTTCAACCCAAGTATCACTGCAGTGGCTATACTTGATACAGGCACTGGGATGTAACATCAGGTGGCACAATGGCATGGGCCTTCAATGTGGTAGGCTTGTTAAGGTTTCTGGGCCATTACCTACTACACACTTGTGAACCAATAAAGGGAATGACATCAGCAGGACTGATAAAGTAGTGTAGTGGGTGTTTAACGTATAAAAATATGTCGTCCTACAAACATACACACATACACATACACTTACCAGATGTGAGAGTAGAAACCCTACCTAACTAGTGACTCTTAAAATAGCATTACACAGTTACTCCATGTACTATAAAGCTTAAAGGACTGAGAGGTGGTGAAAGGTGCTGATATGGGAATGACATCAGCAGGACTGATAAAGTAGGGCAGTGGTTGGGAAACATTTTAAAATACTTCTACTTGCATACATACGTAACTGCACACAATTTTGCCAGATACAAGAGTAGAACCACTGCCAAACTAGTCATTTACACTGTAATGTTAAGCATTTATCACACACGCTACTGAGGTTACAGGGTTGACAGCTGGCCAAGGTTGCTGATAAGGGTCTGACATCATCTGGACTAATAAGGTGGGGCACTGTGACATGTCTTGGGTGGGAATGGCATAAAACTATATCACCCATAAACAAACACACAGCTCCCTCAGTCTTACACACACAACTGTTACACACAGTCACACTTCTACGTTTGCCAAGACTGAGATTAGAAATCATACCTAACCAGTTATTTGTATTATTGTGTTATGCACACACCACAGAGCTTATGGGGCTGAAGCTCATCTCTAAGATGATTGATATCTGCAGGACTTCTAAAATAGGGAAAGGAGAGGTGTACTGGGTTTGAATGGACCCAAAATCTTTTAGTTATGAATACACACAAGTAAATGCTTTTACATTTGCTAAGACTGAGATTAGAACTCCTTCCTAACTAGGTATTTGTACTATCATGCTATGTAGTTATCGCACACGCCACAGAGCTTATGCTGAGACCTGATAGAAGGTACTTCTAAGATGACTGATATCTGCAGGACTGCTAAAGTAGGGAAAGGGAAGTGCATTGGCTTTGAGTGGGCCCAAAAGCTTTTAGTTGTGAACTACATTTGGCAGTACTGAAATTAGAACTTCTACCTAACTAGTTATTTGTACTATAGTGTTATGCAGTTATCTCACATGCCACAGAGCTTATGGGGGTAGGCCTAACAAAAGTGACCTCTATGATTACAGACATCTTAAGGACTGCTAAGGTGGGGCAATGGAAAGTGCACTGGGAGGGGAAGGCCTGTTCATTTCTAGATCCTACTGACAAGTGTATGAGCATGCCCAGTGTGTCCTTCTATAGTATATGTGGGACTTCATTCCAGGGATTTATGTACTCCAGTCTGGTTTGTTTTGTGCTATAGCCATACCTCTCAACCTGTTGGTGCATGATATCTGGAGTTAGCCTATCAAAATGTGGTGACAATGGGCCATACAATGATTCTGACAACTTCTCTCAGTAATGTATGGGTTGCAAGGGTTACAGGGCTGGTTTTAGCAGACATCTGTCATATATGCCATTTGACACTGTCATGTACTGTTTCAGTACCTGGTGACATACCTCCTCAGATCATCACAGTGATTTACCAGAGGAATACAGAATGGATGATGCACACGCAAGGTTTATGGGCCAAATGCTATACATTCATGCACTATCCAGCCTGTTGAGGGGTGTGCCTACAAGCAATTGACTGCTGGTGCTGTGGAAATGGTCCAGCACTTTGGTGATATATTACAATGGTGGAATCTCTATGCATTTATGTTCTGGCCTGCTCTGATTTCCAGTCCACATTTGGGTAATATAAGTCAGACAGGATCAGGGTGAAAGGCAGACTCCATATAGAGTTGTAGGGGATAGGATATGTGGGGGGGGGGTGTTCTGGGCAGATATGTTTGGCTATAGCTACTAGTACTTTGCATTGGGCTCTCCTCAATGGTTGACTGGACGTGGAGGGTCTTGTGTGTGTCAGACTGTTTCACCAGCCTGGAGGTGTGTATTTGTCACACATATATGTATGGCCCAACTCATTTTGCTTGGATGGCCACATGTTGGGGTCAGGATGTTGCATAGGATGAGTGATCAGTGAGGGGTGTGTTACTCCCCTTGGCTGTTTCCCAGGGTTCTGTGGGTGCACACATGTCACCATCTTCCAGGGTTAGTCCTGCCTGCAGTGAGTGCATTCCCATGTTTAAACTCCTAGCCTTGCCTGTCGACTGTACAGAGTATCATAGAATGTCTACATCCAATGACTCATATATCTTGTTGGTTACCCAAACAAGTGTGTTTTTTCAGCAAAAGTGTTTTGCAAGTCACTCAGGGTTGAAGTCAGATATTACTGACTGTTGACATTGCAGTTTCAGACTTTGTACCTATCAGACATTCCATACTACAACAAATCATTCCATCAACTTTATAACATTATTAGAGCAGTATTTCTCAGGTGTCCTTCTCTTTGGACCTTCATCACCCCATTATTCATGGCTTTGTCCCAATTTTAGGCTTCCTGAGGCTGGCAGGTTTGCTCCTAACAGTTTTCAGCATGGCCTTTCTTTGCATTTTGTGGACTGTGTTATGCTGGTGTTATGGACCCCATGACAGTCCATAAAGGGCACTGTGGGTGAGGCATAGGCATTTGCCAGAAGCCTGTAGGCCAGGTTTGACAGATGCAGGCCATCCGTAGCAGAGCAGTGCATTCTGATGATCATATGTTCCCAAGCTGCCAGCAGGAGACACCTCTGGGATGGCAACAGTAAGTTGACTGTGGGTGTTACTAACACTTGCTTAATGTTACTATTGCACCATTGGTCTGGGTGACAGCTGGATGCTGCTTAAGTCTAGGAACATGCAACTGTATTTCTATGGGACTATGGGGGAGTGACACGACTGTACATGATACACATCTGCACAGACTGTGCTGATATTTGCTTAACATTTTGGTCCCATGTAGCATAGTGGTGTGCCCTATCAACCACAGGTCAGATTGTTCTGGGATAGACATTTGTAGTTTCACACGTCTTACCTTTCAAAGCCATACTGCCACTGCCAGACCTGCTGTGATATCACTGTGTAAAAGTCTGTGGGTGGGGATTTCATGGATGTCGCCATGTGGGAGCATTTGCCAGGCATTTCTGTATGGTTGTCTACAGCTGATCTGCTGTGTGGGGTTGGTGGTGAGTATGGCACTCCCACTTTGACATCCATTCATGTGACCTATGATGCCCCCCAAATTATTTGGCTCACCACATATACTGCAGTAGTATTTGTCGACTAGGGTAGTATTGCATGGTGTGGGTAGGGCAGTACAGGGGATACACATCCTGCTGTCCCACAGAGCTGTCAGTTGTCTGCTGCTATCCCAGTTAGACACCCCATTCCCTTACATGCTTGGTCACTACCATAGATATGCTATCAGGATTTTCCACCCCATTATTTTAATTTGCTACAGAGACTAGCTTACCTTGTGCCTGCAGCTGTTGTGAAGGTGGTGCTTGAGGACTGACTATGTCAAATACACACAATACACTGTCTCTACATGGTCAGGTATAGGAGGTGTGATGTTTGGCATCCATTTTACTGTGTGTGCGAGTCAGACAGAGAGAAAGATCAGTCTCTGTAGCCCTACAGTGTCAGTGTATGTGCTATGCATTGCCTCTTTGCCAAGGCCAGGGCATACTGGGCATGCCTCCATCTGCCTACAGGGGCAGGCTCAGAATGTTCTTCCTCCGAGTCCTTCTGTGCCTGTGGAGGTCTTGGCAATGGTGGGGGGCTGTGTGGCCCTTCCCCATTTTATTCCTGCTGCAGCTATTTCCACAGGATCATATTGTGTAGCATGGCACATACTATGACCATGTGTGCACATGTGGCTGGAGAGTACTGCAAGTCTCCACTGGATATGTCAAGGCAACGGAACTCTGACTTGAGTATCCCAAACACACACTCTATAATGATCATGGTTTGTGCGTATGCCTCATTATGATGTTCTTGTGTGGGTGTGTGTGCATTTCTGATGGGTGTCATCATCCATGGCTCCAGTGCATAGTCACCATCCCCCACTAAATGGCCATATGGGATGACTCCATGGCAAACCACTGATACAGCTGTGAGGAATGCCAGATGCAGGAGTCGTGATAGCTTCCAGGGCAGCCAGCACACACATTCATGATAATGCCCTGGGCATTGCACATAACCTGGCAGATGATGGAGTGGAACCCCTTGTGGTTTATATAGACCCTAACCCGGTCACCAGGTGGTGCTTTGATGTGGATGTGTGTGCAGTCTATGGGACCCAGTACCTCTGGGTAGTCTGCTACACAGTGGAGGAGATGCATATTGTGGGTCCTCTCCTCACAGGTGGTGGAGAATTTAATGTTCTCCTCAGCATGTGGTTGCATGGCATCCAGGAACTGGTGGAGTATCCTGGATGAAGATGCCTGTGAGACCCCCCCCCCCCATGATATCCCCAGTTGGTCTTCGGAAAGTATATGTAGCTAGTATTCTTGGAGCTACATATACCTTGGTATGCACTGGGATTGGTTCCCCTCTCTTTGTTCTGGATATGAGGCGAGGCCGCCACAGCTCCACAATTTGCTGCAGTATGTCCCTGTCCACCCTGTAGCGCTCTACTATCTCCAGATTATGTAGGCCCTTGTAGGTTACCCTGGGCCTAAACACTCTTCTCCTCCTCCTCATAAGTCTGGGGCAGTTTTCAGCATTGTCCTTTTCACTACCCTCAGCCTCTTGCACATACTGATGTAAGAGAGCAAAAGCAGCTCCTAACATTTTGTTAGTTTTGTCAAGTAATTTTTTCCTGTCTGTGTACACTGGTTGTGTAGAGTTTGTGGGAAAATCCAGACTGAAAAGTGTTTGCGTAGTTTATAGTGGTGTGCTGCAGATGCTGCCTGTGTGATTATCTGAGCATGATACATTCCACCAGCCAGCTCTAGTACTTGTATTTGAGTGCCTCTATTCTGCTACTTCCCTTTTTATTTCTTGTTCCACTTCCCATTTCCTGTATTTTTTTTTTTTTATGGTTTAAATCCTGGAGCATGCTGTGCACACCCTTTTAGGCAATGTAAACAAGGCTATACAGCCTCAGACACTCCCCCTTGCTTTTTTTGTTTAAGTCCCAGTGTACGCCACACAAACCCGTTTAGCTAAGTTAAACACATTTTAGCAGAAATGTCCCTCCCTGGATGCAATCACGTTCTTCATTTCATGGCGTAAGACATTTCAGCCTCAGACACACACCCTTGCTTAGCTGTGATTAGCTAAGCTCAAACCCAGGCAACAGTGCTCCAATATGCTCACACCAAGCATAACACACCCCCTTTTCATGTTAGTTGCTTCTCCTGCTTACATGATCCTGGTCTAGTACCTACACAATTAGGTGCAGGTTTTGGACTTAGAATATTTTGTGATTCAGTAAATTTCCCTTCATTTGCATACCCACTGCCTTAACCTATAGATACTGCACTGGCATGGAGCCTTTCCCATTGAGAACCACTGTCCCCTGGTATTGTTTTGATTTTGCTGTCATAGACTATTATGACAAAATGCAGATTTTCTTTAAACTTGGGTTTTCACATTTTTTTTTATTTTCGGCACTATCGTGTTTGCACGCCACTGCACTATACTTAAATGGCCGAGATCTGCCACAAAAAAAAAAAGTGATTTTATAAAAAAAAAAATAAACATTTATTGATGACAATGGCCATATATTTGGCCATTGGCATGGCTACAGATGTGATTTTTTTTTTTTTTTTTTTTTTTTTTTGCAGAAATGTGTTCAGTTAGCAACTGAACACATTTATGCACTGACACTGTTCCTGCATAGAGGCCTGGCAGCTTTCTGAATCACTAATTCACATTATTTGCATGGTTTTCACCAGCAAATGAGGTGATTAGCATGTTGCATGGTCTTCCATGCAGGAACAGCGCAAACAGGCTCGTGCACGTCGGATCAGCTGTTTGCTGAATTGCTCGGCAGCTGAACTCCGTACAGGAGCTGCTACACCATTCTTGCACAGAGTTTTACCTTTTATAAATCCCAGGGATAATGTATATGAATAAAGCATTAGGTACATGATTCCAATATATCTCAGAAATATGCTTTGAAATGCATTTTTAATCCTTCTCTTAGTTTTGTTTATGTAAATAACATTGCTTGTAGAAAATATGGCTATTGTAGTCTAAATAACGGCACAGTTTTTACTAACAGAATGAATAAATTTATTAGTAGTGTCAGTGTCATCAAGTAAAATTACAGCAACAGAGTGTGTGCCTTCTGATAAATTTAACAGCAGAAACATCATAATAATTTTTATAACAATAACATTGCATTAGAATCCAAAACAGTGTTTGCCCTAAGCACAGAACACCAAAGGGTATCACTCAGAGTACAAATGATCATAAAGCATTAACAAATACAACCTATATTATAACTAAAATGGCATAAATTAATTTTGAAATCCATTGATACACACTTTATTCTGAAAGATAGCATATAAGCTGTACAACAATAAAAGCAACAAAAGGTTCAGCTGGACATATAATTATTTTCCAGCTGACAAAGGGTGAAGACCATACTTTCTTTTGTGTGTGTGTGTGTGTGTGTGTGTGTGTGTGTGTGTGTGTGTGTGTGTGTGTGTGTGTGTGTGTGTGTGTGTGTGTGTGTCGTCTCATTGTGGCAAATGAGTTTGCAGGAATGAGATACCATGCATAGGGTGGGTGCAATTAGGAAAAAATAATTACACGTTATGGCTAGACCAAACAACATGGTTGCCTATGTTATATTATAATGACTATAAAATGAAGTGCTGCATATGATAATGAAGAAAACAATATGGTGCATCGATTCAGAAATATAGCTTCCACTTTAGATTTAACTCAGCCATATGTCTGAGTTCAGATGGAGTATATCATGCAAATATTCTATGGTTTGTTGCAGTCTTTGTAAATGTGTATAACAGGAGGTTCTGATTGTGTCTGATTTCCCTAATGGTGCACCTGGAGGTGCAGGGTCATCAGACCATGCTTAACTTTTCATGTTCTCTGCAATACTAACAAAGTGGACTGTTACTGTCTCAACAGGGACACCATGCAAGAAATTGTGGAAATGTGTCAGCCTTGCATGCAGCCCTGTAGGAGTTGTACAGTCCCATTGCAAGGGGATATGTGTGGTTCTACAAATATTAGCTAAAAAGAGCTCTCAGCAACCTACTGAAGACATAAGTAGTGTCTCAAGCTGATTCTTTAAGAATACTCCATCAGTTCCATGATGCCATGCTGCCATATGTGTTCCTACATACCCTAAAGGAGACAGCCAACAACATATGAGCTTTCCATTATATTGCTAATTTTCCTAAGGTTCTGGGGACCAAGGACTGTACCACATTGATATAAAGGCACCACTTAATGAATTGGAAGTGAGGTACATTAACCGCCAAGGGTATCATGCCATCAGCTGCCAGGTGGTCTGTGATGCACAGTTTGTCATCTAGAATGTGTGTGCAGGCCACCCAGGCAGTTTTCCTGAATCATACATGTGACACACATATGACCTTGCAAGGGGTGAATTACCACAGTAGTATGTTGTTGGTAATGCTTGACATGCCCTGGATCCTAGACTCATGACAATGATCAGAAATTCATACAATCAAATGACTAGTGGTACGAATGTATACTATCACAAACCAGAAACATTGCAGAGCATCCTTTCTCCTTCTAGATTAACTTGGTGGTGTTCTGCATTAACAACCCACCACATGTGCCAGAATATTGATTGCGTGTGCTTTGCTGCACAATATTATGGTTAAGAAACAATTACAGCAGATAACCTCTTGCAAGACCAGCAGTTCACATTACTGCAGACAGCTAAAGCTCAGAAACACAATGAGTCAAAGTAGGAGCCAGCAGCAGGGAAAGGCCATGTCAGCTAGAGGTGGTGATAGTATGCCATGGCACTAACAAAAAGGCAGAAGATTGCAGATAGCTTTACAACATAACTATACAATGGTTAATAAGCTACACTACAGTCAAAATGATGTATGCAAAAATATAAGACTGTGCTTACCCATGCATAGGCTAGCTATGCTGTGTACCAGACAGAGGAAATCCAAGTAACAATTTACAATTATAGGGCACAATTATCATAATTTTCACAGCTAGATATGGGAGGATAGGGGACTATGTCTTGCAAACCGATCTGCAGCATGCTGAGGTGAAGCATAACAAAAAGTGTTTTGATGGATAGGGTAAACACTGTTATAGAGAGTTAATGCTGAGAAAGGCCAGGATCACTAGATGTGTGGGATGTTTTTGGGGCTTTGGTAGTGTGTGTGTGTGTGTGTGTGTGTGTGTGTGTGTGTGTGTGTGTGTGTGTGTGTGTGTGTGTGTGTGTGTGTGTGTGTGTGTGTGTGTGTGTGTGTTTCTGTGTGTGTTTCTGTGTGTGTGTGTGTGTGTGTGTGTGTGCGCTTATTGAGACACAGCCCCAGCACTTGGTGCAGCACTGTGGCTTGACATACTGGACAGGTCCGGTGCATGCATGCCAAAGGGTTCAGCTTGTGGTGCATACCCCCACCCATGAAAGCTGGCCTACAAGGAGTTTCACTGGCTCTACTATAACCATGGCTAGATGCTGCTATGCTGTGGGACCTCAACTGATATCTGCTGGAAGATGTGACAGCATGGTAATGGCCATGACCACAAAGACACCCTCTCCTGGGCATAGATACCTTCAAAATCAGTGCTGCTGTGGAAGTTCTAGAACTGCAGATGCAGGGTCTCACTGATCCATGGCCATGTTAGCTAACATCTGTGGATACAGAAGGGTTGCTGCAAAGATGCCCCCTTGTCCTCACCAGATAACCCACTGAAGACACTCTAAGGTCCAATGTCTGATTCAGTCTGTCCAAGGAATCAGACATATGGGACATACATTACCACAGGTCAGCATGTGTGGCCTGGATTACTTTCACTGTCTCTGCCATAACTACATTGGAACTAGGCTATCAATCCATAATCGCCCTGTACATGCATTTGGTTGTGGCCATTGACATACTATCCTCAGGGGAAGGATGGTGACTATATCTTCAGTGAGCACCATTAACAACCTCCTCCCTTCTGTGGGCCACTATGTCCATGAGTTCTAGGCTAGATTCAGACATCTGACTTCTACGTCCAGCACACTTTCTGAGATGCTTGTGTTTCATGGATATCCCCAAGTAGAGAGACTGTGTTCATGGTTTATGTAGATGCACTGTTCACACTGTCAAACACACACCCTGAACTCCTTGACTGTGTCAGCTCATCCCCACTATTATTATAGTTATTTACTAGGCATGCAATCCAGAAGACCTTTAAGGAGCCTAGCCTAAATCCCCAATTGCTTCAAAGCACTGTCTGGTTAAGTCACTCGCTCAAGGTCACAGATTTGATTAATGAAAGTTGGAAGATTCAAACCTTGCAGTCTTAGAAGGCTGGGCTTTAGTTCTCTGTGCTAACTTCCATCAGAGTCTATGGATCCTCCCCTATCAGACAGTTGCATTTCCACAGTGCTGGTGCTGAATGAAGATTTATCTGTGAATACACCAAAGAAAAACAATATCTACTCCAAGTATGACCCAGTAGCACAACTACATACTCAACTGATATCTTTACAATTATAAACAAGAAAAAAATAATACCACTTACCATACCTTGTGCAGATGGTCATTGGATGTTGGATCCCTGATGTATTTGCAAACTGTAAATCAGACAGATTTTATGAAGTGCAAAGAGACTCCAAGGTAATAAGGATATGCAGCTGTTTATACAATGAACTAGGACTACATATTCGGTGCATCTGCATTTGAAAGCCTCTGAAGCTTGTCCAGCTCTACCATCACATCCAGCACCACACTATGCAACTTTGTAGAGGTACTACTTTTCAGTGAAGTCAGTATCTCCTCTGTCTCTGTTAGGGTGGTTCAGTTGATTGTCCTTCACATGTGTATCTATGTTTCCATGCCCCATGGCTTCTGATCTGTGGGTGGCAGCATGGATCATATCCATGGCCCTGAGGCAAACCTTTTTGTAGCCCTCTCCTGACCATCCAATGCATTTATATTGTTGAAAATTTCAGCCCAGCCATGGAAGGGCTGGTTGATGGCTAGACAGGAAAGTACCTTTGCACATTTAGACAGATACTATCCATTACCATTTTATAAACTTGGGTTTGCAAATGGATGTGGAAGCACCACCGGATATAGTGCTATTCCTTGGGCCTTAGACCAAATAGTATGGTAGGGCTGTGCCTTAAAGCTATCTGTATCCATAATTTTAAGAAAATATTTAGCATGTTTTGTATACTGAGCACATATTTCATTCTGTCCATGTGAGGCATTGCCCTAATATGCATTTCGCTGATCCCTTCAGTACGTTTCCTGCAATAGCTCACAATGCTGCCTTTAAAAGCATAGCCCTGGAGAGTGTCCAGATTTCTATTCCCTTGAGGTGTGTCTTTTGATTACTGCCTCCAGTCTGTTGTGTAACATTCCATTGATATGTTTCCCTGATTTATTCAGGCAGACTCCTACAATAGCTGACTTAGTTAACAATAATTTAACAACACAAATATATAACTGCAACTTAACAACAACACCTGACCATTGCATTAACACTGTTAAAAAGCTTGTGGCTAATTACATATATGCAAGGTGCACAGCACTGCAACAGTATTGAATATTACAATCATTATAAGCTACCTAGTGTGTCTATCATGTACACTACCACTCCTGCATGCTTCTACTTTCATTACACTTCCAATGTAACCATTAATATGCTTTTGGACAACACATGTACAATGCTGACAAACTGTTATCCCTTACAGGCCTTAGACAAAACAGCACACAAAGCTACCACTGTCCAAACAAACAGATGTTTAAAAAGTGACACTTTCCTTATTTAAAAAGCTATCTTTTTGAGAAGAATATATTTAAAAAATCTCCCTAAGCAGGAGTCAAACTTCAAACTCATTTACCAAAATTTGCTTCCATCCTGCAGTGAGGTTATGTGCTTGTTGTCACGCATATGTCATGTAGAGTCATTCCTCTGGGCATCATGATTATGCCAGCTTTTGCTCATCTTATTATTGTTTCTGAATCACTCAGTTTGCATGAATAAACCTTTTTAAATATTGTGGAGATTTCTATATTATGCCATGCACATGCCTGGGCACCTGCAGGGAGCACCAGTCACATGCAGACAGGCAATTACTTTATGGATGAAGTAATTGCCATCTGATATTTAACCATCATCAGAGAGCTGATGTAGAGCATGCATTCTCAACAGCATTCATAGGGATGGAGGCTTGATAAGTTTCACAACTTAAAGTGCCATTGGAAAGAATAATACAGTACCGATATTTTCTGCAATTCCCATCTGTTGAGCAAATGAGGTATTTCTTAATTCCCATCACTGTGCAAACATGCATGTCACCATCAAATATTTCATTATGCCCTTTTGTATGTCTATAACCTTGGAATATATTGAAATAAATACTCAGATGTAAAGAAGCAGACTGGATCATAATAGAGTGTTATTATACAAATATCTGTCTAGTAAGAGCAATAGTAGAAGGCAGAGACATAGCTGGTCCATTTAACAACCAGATCAGCTCCCCCAATCTGACCAAAAAAAAGATGTCGCTTCTCTGATGTGGCACTCATCCCTTCTCTGTGAAAGAGTTTCAGATTCTAAAGGTGTGACTCTCATGACCTAACATCCCACTCCCTTATGCTCAACATTGCAGCAATAAAAAAGTTCCCTCATCTAATGTGGCACTTCTCCCTTTTCTAAGTAGGAGCACCAGGTCCTAAAGCCTACTTCTCATTGCCCATATGCTCTACATAGGAACAACAAAAACAAATCAAATAGGCAAAAACAAGTCCCTTCTTTGATCTGGTGCTCTTTCTTCCTTCTCTAAGGAGAGGCACAAGGTCCTAACACCCCCATGCTCTACTGACCCATAGAAGACACTTGAGAAGTGAAAATTACGAAAAACAAAATGTTTCTACCAATCACGCCCACAACACCTTGTACCATGGATGGTTGCCTCCTTTGTCCCACCCTAGCTATGCTTTTGATATAAGGCGTTAACAGTAATGTATATCTTTCAGAAGTATTACTATGCCTACACAATATTACAGGTGTTTTTTCATGCTTCTTTCTGTATAGTTGGACAAGTGGGTGGGCATGTGAAATATCTTTGCTGTCAAACTGATAAAGATGTCAGCGGGTTCAATTTCCAATGCCCCCTCTATATATGCAGTTGTGATCATGAAAGCATTTCACATGAATTTTTCTAGTCAGTGTATCCTTGCAGCAGCACACTGTTCACATATGTCAGATTATCTTGATCTATATGATATACATTTCACAAAGTAAAATAGGATTAGCTGTCTTTTACCTGTTGCCTACAATTGAAATATGTATGCCTACACAGTATGTCTACTTTATATATGTACAGTATTCTCAGACTCAAAAATGTATCTGACCACAGACACTCATTGGTCTTATTAAATAGCCCCAAGCCCCAGCCATTAAACTTCTGTCTGTAACACTGCTAGCTGTTGTTTTAGGCTTCATGTGAATATATATATATATATATATATATATATATATATATATATATATATATATATATATATATATATATATATATATATATACAGAGAGAGAGAAGGTTTTGTAACATCCCTGATTATGTAATACCTTGCAAAGTGTATTATTAGCAAGAATAGTTAAAATAGTTTTCCTTGTGTTTGTATTTCTCTTCTTCACATTTGTAGCTATCTCTTCTGTTACATACATTTTTTCTCTGCATTTGTTTTACTTTTAGATGCAGTAGCACAACAACCTGCAACCAGTCCACCAGCAAGGCCTGTTGGTGCCCCACAGGTTGCAACAGGAGTGCCACCACTACTGGCAGCAAAGTAAGCACTCAGCACATCTGGGTCCTATCCTGCCACAGCTGTTTGCACACCTCTAGCCCTACCTGTTTCACCTGTGTCAATTAGCCTTGCAGTAGAGTCTAGCTCAATGGAACCAGCAGCAATGTGAATAGAGATGATACCTTTTTCACATTTCAGCAGCTGGCAGACATTGTGGAGGATATCACTGACAAGAAATTGGATGCTCACTTTCAGCCACATGGAGATAATGGTCCACCAACCTGCTGAGACATGTTCCTGCCTAGCAGTTGCTCCATCTTCTGAGTCAAGACACAATGGTGATAGTAGGGTGACAAATAATTTCCCTCTGTGGCTGAGCTGGCAGAGACTGCATCTGTCAATATCCAGTCCCGCCATCTAACTTTGTGCTCCCCTCCCTTTTATTTCCATGCCCCAGCAGCATACTTAGCATATATGAAACCCAGAGCAGAATTTGTTTGGACCCCCTTTTCCTACAGAGATTATTTTCTAACAACTCCTCCTCTATGACAATTGCTTTTAGTAATAATCATGAAATGATACAAAATAATGGCCATCATGGCGCAAGTTAGGAGCAGCAATCAAATCCCCAAAAGACTCAGCCATCCTACATGATAGCTTGTACCAAACAAATAACTAGTACCAGAATCATGGACTAAAGCTATATGTCAAAAATGAATTATCATCTCCTTTGGAAAGTTGAGTACGAAATTGACAACACAACCCTAGGAGATGACCCAGTAGTTCAGAATTTGGTGACTTATGTGGACAGTTAACCCCAAATTCTATTAGGAACAGATCAAGCTAAAGCAAACTTATTGGAAGTCATGTATGATGGTTGCATTGCTTTTTGCTGAACAGCTGCAAACATCAGACATAACTTTCAATTACCTATAGGAAGATATAAGACAACTGCATATGGACAACTGCATATGGACCTAGTTAAACTAAACAAAACACTGATGGAGTATAACAACAGAAACAACAAATGGCTGGAAAAAATGGAAGAAGCTTTAAACAGATATTCAGATGAGATGATAAAGCTGCAAAAATCAGAGGTGGAAATTAAGAAGTCTGGCTGATTATAAGACTGCTCAGGAAAAGATGTTTCAGAAAATAAAAGAAAGAGCAAACTTAAGGGCATTGCAAATACAGAACCCAGAGAGAGAGAGAGAGAGTAAAAACTGCAGCATACTTCATGCAAATACACACTAGTCATGTAAAGGCACACTATAAGCTAAGCAAACAATATGATAATAACTTGCAGACCAAACATATTAAGCTAATACAAGAAAATTCTGTAATACCGGGCACAGTTTCAAATGTTTTAAATGCAGTATTTTAATTTATTGAGGAAAAAAATCAGGTAAACACCACTAAAAAGAGCTCCCAGAAAAATAGGAAACTTCAGAGAAAGCAAGGAGCGTATCACCACAGGCAAATGTTAGATAAAATCTTTAATGAAAAATTCACTGACACTCAACGACAGGACAAGTGCTTTTGGCATAATGCCTTCTTCACATTTATGACTGAAATGTAAGCAATGAAACAATGACCCAATAATGGCAAAACTGCCCATTTCTGAACATTTCAGTCATAAATGGCTACTCAAATGTCTGTCATTCCAGTCCAATATCAGCCAATATGCACAGTCTCTGCAGAAGTAAAAGTCATCTAAATAATTCCACATTAAAGAGATCTGTAACTAATGAAGTGGTTACTACTAGCAAACAACTTTATATTTCAGTGTTTCATTTACAAATTTAGTGCCTGCTACCCTTGAAGAATATTAGAAAAAAAATTGGTAAGATGTTAATACTGCAATAGGGAATGGATGGCAAAGCAACAAGTTAATAGTTACTAGACATCTCATCCAAAGGAGGGCACACTTAGGACTGCAGCACCTCCTCCTGTCTCAAAGTTCAACACAGTATCATCAATCTATTTACATGCTGTGGAAGTAGAAACAATAGCTTTCTGCATCAAAAGCAAGCATGCTGTTGTGCTATGACTATTTCCTAAACAAACCACGACTTCTCTTCTCTTGGCGGTTGCAATTCCTCAAAAATGCAGTGAATCTTTGCACTGCAGCTCACAACCTCTTGAAAATGCTCAAAAATGTACAATTTCTTGAAAATGCACCAAAACGTTTTTTAGTAGTTTGCTAGTTGGTGTAAAGGATTCATGCTCTTTTTTCTTGTAACCAAGGTACAGGTTTTGAGCCTGAGGAAATTAATTAACTTTCCATCTGTACCTAGAGCATTACACATACACCCCCCCCAGTCCATGGTGGCTATACTGGTAGCAGCGGTCTTGCATTTAAATTCCACATGCGGAAAAGTAGCAAGCAACAGGGTGCATGTGTGGAGGGGTGCACATACACAAAGCTCCCTTAAAGAATACAGCTTTGGTTTATTTTAAGCTTTTCACATTTAAATATGAAAAGCTTTTTAAAAGGCAAAGAGAAAGCTATACCCCTTACTGTTTACACCTGTGTGGACCGCACCTTCCTCCCCTACATTATACACCTCTGCCATGCCGACCCCTATTTGTCTAATAAACCTCCTCTTGCCATTGTCTCTCTTCTGTTTGTTGAATGTCTCCTTTAGTATTACGTTCCCCTTCTCTCATTGTGTTAGCCCACACACTTCTCTGTCTTTTCCTGCTACTTAGCCTCCCATCCTGGTCTTTCCTTACTTGCTTACTTTATGATCTACTCTGCTTGTTTCTACTTTTCATCTTTGTCCTATACTTCTGTTTCCAATAATTAATCTGGTCAAAAAACAGACAAACGCATCAGGTGCACACCCCAAAAAATATAAAAGAATTATCTTTTTGTGGTTGTACAGTGCATGACAGATCACAGAGAGCACCTTTGATTCCCACATCCAACCAACAAAAAATAGCATGTGTCATAATATAGCAGAATTACGTCAATCCACACCATGCACTAAATATTGCCATCAGTTGCACAAATGAGACCTACTGCATGTCAGTTATCAAATATGAAACAGAGCAAAGCTTATGCCTATATTCTGACTGCTGCAATGATTCAGCTTGTTAATGACATGCTTTATACACTCCTAATGCACTGAGTTGTGTGCTTCAATTCCCTCATGGTTATATTTTTTTATCTGCCTCCATTCTGTCCATGTGTGACATTCCTGATTTGTGTTTCTCTGACCCACTCAGTATGACTTCTGCTATAGCTCACCTAATTAGTGGTGAATTTAAAAGGGTATCACCGTAGAGAGTCCTAGGTTCATTTTCCTTGAGGTCTATCTTTTGATTACTACCTCTAATCAAATGTTGTATAACTTTCCCTTGATATATTTTTCCCTGGCTCTTTCAGCCAAACTACTACAATAGCTCACTTACTTAACACAGTGCATATGCAAACATCATTGAACAGTGTAATGGAGTCAAATCCACTCAGAGTTAGTGTGTTTGTTTTTCACTTCATTTGCTATTTTAGTACAAGATACTTGCATAAAACAAACAAAAAATGTGATGATGTCAGGAAAGATGTACTTTAGTGCATCGTGTTATTTTATTGCATCCCTGCTATCCTGTCTGAGTTTCACGTTGTCTATTTTCAGGTATTTCAGTTGAATATCTTTGTGTGTGTCATGCCCCAATCTTCATTGTGTTCTGCGTCCATTCTATGTTCAATATCCCCATTTGCAGTCTTCTGTCTCTGTCTGTTGTTTATGTTAACCTATTACCACCTCTACAATCAACCCTTACCAGTCATAGCCTTACTTGGTGTATAAGCCCTTTTTTAGCATTTTTTTTGCCTTGAAATACAACAATAATTCAGCACTAAATAGCCCCAGACATTAATCTTCTATCTGTATGGATGTTTGTTAGTAGACAGAATGAGAACACGTCTTCAATTGAATTCCTGGAGCTTTGAACAACCTCTAGAAAGAGGATGTAATGGGAAATAGGACTGTAAGAGATCAAAAGCTCTTTCAGATAAATGGGGGACAGCTTGAGTAGGTTTAAGTACACTAATAGTGGAAAATTAAAGGTAATGTAAGTAGATGTTCATGCATAGTCAGTGTTTACAGTAGCCTGTAATCTCCGGTCACAGGATGGTCTAAAACAAACTTCTCGTGGATCCTTACTGCAGTCATTACAAGGGGATACTCGCCATCCAAGCTGGCCTCACCTCATACATTCCTAATTAGTGATGGAGCTCATTGCGCATGCATGGTAAACATATTTGACTTGACTGTGATCACTGAATCAATATTTCTGAAAACCAGGGTATGTCTGTGTTTTTGTCAGTGTGAACTTTAGTTACCCAACTACCCTGCAGAAAGGCCTTATATCTTGTGATTTTTTTTTTCTATTTTTCATGAGTGACCTGTCAACTTCCAGGTTTAATTTGGTCTCTGTTTCTCACTCTTTTTTCAGGTATACTTTATTCTATTGCTATTTGCCTGCCTCTCCAAAGCAAATAAGATCTGATATTTTTATAAACTACAATGAAATCTGCAATGAATATACCGCTCACCTACTCACTCACATAAAGGCAAAAGTACAGTACAGGCAGCATTTTGTTGTCAGGATTTCATTCTAACATACCTTAACCAGTAAATAGGTCTTGAAAAATATTATTATTCCAGCTTCACAAAGCAAATCGCGCATGATTCTGTTTCACTTAGCTAATAAAATTTCCAGTCCTATTTTTCCCACTTATTCTTCTGACAGCTGCTTATTTGCATGCAGAACAACCTTAAATGTATCTCTCTACTGTTGTAGTTGACAAAACTACATAATTCAAATATATGCTCTCTTAAATTCTCCTTTAAGTTGTTGAAGGGAAGCAGTAAAATGTCACTATAAAATTTTACTATTTAAAATTTCTGATGTTAAACTTCTGATGGCATTACTGGGTAAGGTAAATATGCCATCTTACTGACACATATAAGTTACATTTTACAGTGAGTAATACATATTTATTCTTAGAACAGAAGTGTTTTTTAAACTACATAAAATGTCTGAGCAAAATACAATACTGTCGAAATAACCTTGTTTTCAGTTTGTAAACTGTTTTAATGGAGAAAGGGAAAATATTAACACAAAATTATTTGATTAAATGTGCATGTTCAAGTTTATTAATATGTCAGATAAGCAAGCACCATTACAATAAAATAAAATCAGAAATCAAATGTGAATTGAAGTACACAGCATTCACGATACATACATTAATAGTAATGATTCCTAAAGTCAATAAAATCAAAGAAGATAATATACAAATGTGCAAAGACTAGGCTTTAGCAACCTTTTAAACACAGTCAGTGTGTGGGACTCCTTCACCCAGTGGAGAGGAGGTTCCAGAGGTATGGGTGTCCGGCAGCAGACAGAATGAGAATTGGATGTCTTCAGCTGAACTCTTCTAACCTTCAGTAACCTCTGGAAAGAGAAATCTGGCAGGAAATTGAATGATAAGGGAAAAAAAGCTCTATCAGATGGGGGAGGGGCAGTTTGTGTAGAGTTAAATGAGTTCTTCTTCTTTCGGTTATTCCATTGAGGGGTCGCCACAGCAGATCATCTGTTTCAGTTTCTTCCTGTCCTCTGCATCTTACTCTGTCACACCAACCACCTGTTTGTCCTCTCACACCACATCCATAAACTTTAAGTTAGGCCTTTCTCTTTTCCTCTTACCTGGCAGCTCCATCCTTAGCATCCTTTTCCCAATATACCCAGCATCCCTCCTCAGCACATGTCCAAACCAACACAGTCTCGCCTCTCTGTCTTTGTCTTCTAACCATCCAACCTGATGAAGCTGACCCTCTAATATACTGATTCCTAATTCTGTCCAACCTTGTCACAACCAATGCAATCTTAACATCTTTATCTCTGCCACCTTCAGCTCTGACTCCTGCCTTTTTGTCAATGTCATCGTCTCCAGCCCATATAACATAACTGGTCTCACTACCCTTCCCTTTCACTCTTACTGGTACCCATCTGTCACAAATCACTTCTGACACTCTTCTCCATTCACTCCACCCTGCCTGTACTCTATTCTTCACCTCTCTTCCACACTCACCATTATTCTGAACTGTTGATTCCAAATATTTAAATTCATCCACCTTCACTAACTCTACTCCCTGCATTGTTACGATTCCTCTATCCTCTTTTTCATTCACACACATATATTCTGTCTTAGTCCTGCTAACCTTCATTCATCTCTTCTCTAGAGCATGTCACCACCTCTTCAAGGTCTCCTCAGCCTGTTCCCTACTTTTACTACAGATCACAATGTCATCGGCAAACATCATAGTTTAAGGGGACTCCTGTCTGATCTCATCTGTCAACCTGTCCAACACCATTGCAAATAAGAAAGGGCTCAGAGCTGATCCTTGATGTAATCTCACCTCCACCTTAAATGCATCCATCACTCCTACTCCATATCTCACTAGTGTCACACTACCCTCATACATATCCTGCACCACTCTTACATACTTCTCTGCCACTCCCGACTTCTTCATACAATACCACAACTCCTCTCTAGGGTTAAATGCATTAATGGTATAAAAGTAAACATAGTTCAAGAGCAAGTTGAAAGTTAGCACAAAGTCAGAGCTATATGAAGGCAACTAGATATAGATGTAGGTAAGTGGGCTGTGGAGCTCTGCACCAGTTACAGTAGGTCCAGTTCAGTGTTAGAAGGTCTTATGGTACAGGAGGGTATGGCAATAAAACATGAAGAGACCAAGCCATGAACAGTTATTGAAAGATGTTATAGGGAGGGAAAGTTAAGGTATTTAATATGGTCAACGATCCTTAAATAGGAATAGAGTGACTTCACAACAGATGACACACAGTCCATAAGTGTCTGGCTGTAGTCAAATAGCATGCCAATATTTACATCCTATGTTCAAATTCCTACTTATCACAATGATAAATAATAGCACTTTTTACAGCTGGACAGCTGGAATTCTTTAAAGCAACAGGAATACCCACGACAACCATGTGGAAGTTGTATGTTGACAAGTCATCCATGTTTGGATGCATACTGTTTATTCCTATTGGAAGGAAAGATAAAGCTGTGTATCATCTGCATTAACAGTGATAGTAGAAACCTCTACTTTTAATGAATGTTCCCTTTGGTGAATCATACATGTATGGATAAAGTTGAAGGAACTAAACCAAAATGCTGCATGATACTAGACATAACAGATGAGAAACTAATATACTAATTGCATACCCTGTTTATTGAACAGATCCTGGGAAAGTATGAGGCAAATGAATTCATAAAGGTAGTTTTAATCTTACAGTAGGTCTAGAAAAGCTCAAAAGAATAATATGGTCTACCATATCAAATGCTGAAGAGAGATAAAAAACAATAGAATGAATAACCTCTCACCATTAGGAGATCATTCAGCATAAGTGCATGGTTAATTTCAGTACAATGTCTAGTGAGGAAAGTAGACTGGAAGAGAGCATGAAATTGGTGTTCTTGTAACATAACCATCAAGATGCAGACAAACAATGAAGCCAATAACATTTTCAATTAATAAAAAGTTAAACATGAGGCAATGATTCTGATGTTTATTAGGATCTGAAGTAATCGTCTCAATTTAAGAATCATGCCTCAATTAAATCAGATTGAATGAACCTCTTGATAAAAGTAGAAAAAGAGATGATTTGATAAATCAATGGGTTCATCACATCAACACTAGTAAAATTCATTCTTGTTAAGTATAGGTCCATGCTCCAAGCAGCATGTCATATTTCTCAATTGATATAAATGAAGAAGATGGAATCCAGAAGAAGACCAAGACAAGACACCCAGTAAGCACTGTTATGTCCTCCATAATTTTTGTTTTGACTGAAGCCAAGCTCAATGATGTCAGCTTATCTACAAAGAACTGGGCAACGAACTGACATTTCACACTGGAGGATATTCAATACCAGTAACACAACAGATCCATGAAAATCACTATATAGGCCAAGAAACATTGTGCTGTTTGGAAAAAGATGCAACCAAGGAAGTACAAAAATGTAAAGAACAAAATTTAGAGATATTTGAAAGGCATACAAAAGAAATATGGACATGGGAAAGAAAGAGAAGTCTGATATGGTGCAATATTTATGCAAAGGAAAACACCAAGTTAATCAATGCAAAAAAGGCAGCCCCAAAGATATTAAAATAAAAAAATACAGGCAAAGGCATCCAGATATGGAAAATTCACAATAGAAAAATAACACCACAAAGAGGGAATGTAGAACAGAAGATTAGTCAAATAGAAGTTAAAAAAACAGAAGCTGAAATTATGGAATATTTACAAAGTGAAGGACTCAATGTAGAAACTCTAACACAGGTTATATCACAGCATGATGGAACAACTAGTCTCAAAATTAAGGAGAAACAAGAGGAGCAGGAGACATCTGAAGAAGAAATATGGACATGGCAAAGAAAAGGAGATTTAATATGGTGCAATATTTATGCATAGGAGAAAGCAAAACTAATCAATGCAAAAAGAGCAGCACCAAAGATATTTTAAGAGAAATACAGGCAAAGACATCTGTATATGGAAAAGTTTACAATACAAAAAATAAGAAAACAAAGAGGAAAAGTAGAAAAGAGGATTAATAACTGGGACGTTAAAGAAATAGAAACTGAGGTTATGGATTATCTGCAAAGTGAATGATTTAGTGTAGAAAATTTAGCTCAGATAACAACACAACAGGATATTGCAACGGACACACAAGTTAAGGAGAAACCAGTGCAGCAGGAAGCATCTAATCAGTTGACATATGAACATACTTTGTAGCCTCCCACAAGAAACCAGTACAAACTTTCAGTTGGAGCTATACAGCAATGGAAAGAACAGAAAACGGTGGCAACTATGACACAGTCAATGTCATGGAGTGATAGGCCAGCGAGTTCCCATATGAAAGAGCAACGGATAACACAGGGTGAAACTGAAGAGAAAGTGACACAAGAAGATTCTCTGGAACTTTCTATAGAATGCAGGAAATGGAGAACAAAGAATGTGTCCGCAGTTTAGAAGAAAATTATTTAAGAGAAGCGTTGCTTGACAGAGATGGATAGACATATTAAGATCAATGAAAGAAATAGACTGCATAAGGTCAATAAAACCCAAAAAGTTAGAAGTTTGACAAAACAAATGAACACTGTAATTAGGACTGTTGATAGACATTTGTGCAATATAACAGCAGTAAATAGGATACATTGCTGTGCAGCCAAACTAATAACAGATAAAGACCTACCACAAGAACACAGGGTAGTAAGGGAAAAGATGAGTAGAAATCGAATGTCATCATAGAAGTATTGAACAGATAAAACTATAAAACAATTAAGACAAGAAGTCTCACTGTTAAAAGAGTACAGAAGAGGGAACAGATGAACAAAAATACTCAAAAAGATAGACATGATAAAAGCAATGTGGGGTATTATAACGGATCAGGATTTATCAAGCACTATCATCAATAAAAACTAAAAATATCAGCACAGGCAGAAAAACTAAGATGATACACATATAAATATAAAGGAAAAGTACAAAATAAACAATTTATTGATGACTGAAAAAAGTTTTATAGAGAATTGGCAAACAAGGTAAAAGGAATTGAAAGACCACAAAAAAAAAAAAAAAGAACTAGATAACATTTTGGAAAAATATTTATGAATATCCTGTGGAACACAAGATGCTAAATGCAAAGAAGAAGTAAAAGAAAGAATAAGAAGTTCAAATGTACAGGATATGAAATTGGATGAAGTAACGGCAAGAGAGATTGAAACAAAGTTAAGGAGAGCCTCTAATTGGAAAACCCCAGGCCCAGATGTAATACCTAACTTGTAGCTAAAAGTATAACATCTTTACACAAAGATATAGCCATGAGTAGGAACTATTTATATGAACAGCCCAAACACCAGCCTGGATAACAGCAGGAAAAACAATGTTCCTACCTGAGTGAACCTGCAAGCAACCCCAAAAAAACTATAGACCAATAACCTGCTTTCCGACAACGTACAAATTATTCACTGAAACTGATGCCGACAGAGTTTATAGTCATTTAGAAGAAAACTCAATTATGGCAATAGAACAAAAGGGTAATAAAAGAAAGCCATATGGAATAAAGGATCATTTGTTGTTAAAGTCAAAGCAGAGAACTGTAAAAAGTGGAAGAATCTAAGTATGGCATGGATAGACTACAAAAAAAGCATTTAAGAGTATCCCACATTCATGGATAAAAGAGTGCTTAAAAATGAGTAAGATACACCCTACACTGATAAACTACGTCACAACAACCATGAAACAGTGGCAAACCACTTTGCAGTTAAGCCATGATAAAGGACTAATTATTATTCCAAGGATAAAAATTCAAAGGGGGATATTCCAGGGTGACTATCACCACTGCTCTTTTGCCTTGTCCTTAGCCCATTAAGTAGCTGCTTAATAGATTATACAATTGATCTACTTTTCTCATCTTCTCTTTCTCTTGGTAGATGATTTAAAACTGTATAGCTCATCAGATAAGGAGCTAAAAATACAACTACAAGTTATCAAAACTTCTCAGATGATATAAGAATGTCATTTGGTTGTGATAAATGTGCAAAAGCTGCATTTAAAGCAGGAAAGCTGCAGCACCAAGAAAACATTAGCTTGGAGAATGTTACATAAAAGAACTTGAGCAGTAGGGAGTGTATAAATATTTGGAAACTGATGAAGAATCAACCATAAAACATGAACAAATGTCAATAAAACTTAGTGAGGAATATTTTAGAAGACTTGAATTAATCCAGAAAACAGTGTCTACATCTAGGAACAAAGCTCAAGCTATAAACCAATTTGCAATTTGCTCTACCTGTCCTAATTTACAGTTTTGAAGTGACTGACTAGACCCAAAAGGTGTTGGATAGATTAGACAGGAAAACAAGAAGGATGCTTCATGTTCATCATAAAATTTATAAAAATCATTGCATAGCAAGATTATGTATTCCCCATTCTGAAGGAGGTATGGGCCTCCTTGAAATTGATTACATGTATAGATCTGCAATCATGGGACTGCACACATATCTGCTGACCTCACAACACCCAAACATAGTGAAAGTTTTGAAACATGAGGAGAATAAATCTAAGATGACTTCCCTGCTTAATCTAGCAGAAGTATATCAGTGTCAAGCAGGAATGGAAATTAAACTAGAGGTAGATAAAAATCAGGCAGCAACTGAATGTGCCAAAAAACAAAAGAAAGACTGTAAGGTGAAGGATCAGATGAGAAGGCAAAGAAATGCGGAAAGTGGATAAATCTAGCTGCAAGTATAGAAAACTCCTGGAACAACCTCTTGTTGCTCAGGATTGGACACAGGAATGGTTAAATTCCGAGGCAAATTCAAACAAAAAATGAAAGGTTAATATTGGCGGTCCAAGACAATGGATGACATACACGCTGGTTTACAAAGTCCATTGAACATGTGAGAGAAACAGACACATATAGGTTTTGCAAAACAGAAATGGAAACAGTTGCACACCTTTTTGCTGGCTGTGACATACTAATGGCAGAAGGACTGTATACCGAAAGGCATAATAATATGGCAAGACTCTTGCACTGGGGATTGTGCAAAAATTATAATACTGAAGTAGCTGAAAAACACTAGAAACATGAGCCACAAAGCATCATTGAAAATGATGACATCTATATCACATGGGATCACCCATTACCAACAGATCAAAAGATAAAGATAAATGCAAGAAAACCAGATACAGTGGTCCATGAAAAGAAGACAAAATTAGCATTGACCATTGAAATTGGTACACCCAGTACATACAGTGCCTTGCATACAGAGAGAGACACAAAGTTATAAAATATCAGGATTTGCAGGCAGAAATGAGAGCAATGTGGAAGAAAGATATCCAGACAGTTACAGTAGTAGTAGGAGGAGCAACAGGTCTTATACAAAATAATATACAATTGTATTTAGATATGTTACCGATACGTGTAACTCCATACAAATTGCAGAAGGAGTTATTACTGGGCAAATTGCGGGTACTGTGAAGAGCACTTTTGGCTAACACTAAAGATTGAAAAAATACTAATTTCATGAACTTTAATACTTTGACTTAGGAATGGGGTCCCTTCCCGTCATGGTATTAGACACCCAAAAGACTTGGTGAAAGTAAAAATGTGAGAATATTCTGATGATGAGCAAACCTATTATATTACTTGGACTGCTTTTTATCCAAAAGACCAAGACCAGCCACGTTTATGAAGTATAGATCTCTCTAAACAGAAATTCTGACTTTTTTGTGAGACCTCTACTTGATGGCTAGCATAGTGCTCATTAAACTAAGGACTGGTATCAAAGAGGTCAGTATGTCTCCATTTATGCTCAAGTCTCCAGTCTGGCCTCCTAAAACCACAGAGTTCAGCATTTAACTACTATTGAAATGGAGTAAGCTGAACAGAATGTACAACAGATGAGACAAGCAGATCCTGCAAGACTGCAAGACTCTTACAGAATTATTATAGACTTCAAGCAACTTCGGTGGGCTACCTACACAGGCCACTGAAAGGAAACAGAGGAAGGCAGAAGCAATAAGATAACAGGTGAAACATGAAGCTTCTTGACTTCCTCACTTCAAGATCAGGGACTGCAACTGGTGTAAAACAATTGCAAACCGAGGAAGGAGGTGATCTATTATGAAACATGTTCTACCACCATGTATGAGACGGACACACCAGTTTGGTGCTGCAAGTCAAGCATATGCACACAACAGAGGATAACAGAGGTAACAACATGAACAAAGCCAAACCGTCATATAATACAAAGGAATTATTGATTGAAATCCAAAGACTTGTTATGAATCTAGATGCTGGTTTTACCCATCACTGATTAGTTAGAGTACACCAAACTGAGTTGGCAAGGAAGTCTATTAACTCATGAATGAATGTCTTCTTATTACTGAGTGGCTAGTAGATTAGAATAAGCTCATAGCATACTCATGTTCCTACAACATACTCAAAGAAATTAGTAGTGCCATTCTTAACTTTGGTTAGTCATGGGGGACACTAACGGCAAATCACAACTCCATTACTGATGTTATTCAAGCTACAGTACTGAATTATGGAGAACCCAAATGGCACTGCAACTACCAAATGTGGAAGAGAATTTCCATGTAGCCAGGTCTAGATAATAAAAGCCTGATCAGCAATGAAGCAAGTCTGAAATAATTAATTCCTGACTTGCTGCTGGTTGAACTGAGATGAGAATAAAGTCCTCTCTGTAGGACTATTGGCAATGAGGTCCCTAATGTCTGTCTAGCAGAACTAATATTTCCAACAGTATATCAGACAGTACAAAAATTCAACCTACAAAACATAATTCCAAGAATAATGGCCTCACATCCTTATGAAAAATAACACTGATTTGCAAAATATTTTTAGAATATTTTGCAATATTTACCTTTGCCACTAACTACCGTTATCTTGCAAGGTAATTTGCAAAGAAGATAATATTCATCCATTTTCTCAATGTTTTGTGAGAAAATCATCAACTGAATTGTATGATTTCCAATTTCTAGAACGTGTATTCTTGACGTACACATACAAATATTGTCTAGGACAAAGATGCAAACTATTCCCTGAGAATGCACACGATTGTATTTATGGGATCAGAAACAGGCATTGGTATATTAATATTTTATATGGTGGTAAGGCCGTCTGCCAACATAAACCCTACTAAATTCTATAATCGTATCCAAGGGTCACAACACAGTAGGGAAAAAGGAGAATATATGGGTTTTGGAATAGCTTAGAAATTTAGTTTTTCCATTGTGTGATAAAATGTGAAGGATGAAATAGTAGCTTTGAACACAGTGTTTGAAATTATCTGATTTGAGTCATTTACATTATTTAGACACATCTCCCATGTTGAGAAGAAAGGTGAATACTTTTCTATATTAATTGAATATTGAAAAAAGACAGCATTGCTTGTAACACTGCTGTATAAATACAGGGAAAAAATGGATCACCAGCACGGATGAAGACCCACTTCACTTACTCACAGCCTTCCTTCCCATGTATCACTCATGCTATTATAGAAAGTTTAGATTACTACTACCCTGACATTGAATGCAATTATAATCACTTGCAGAGATACACAGCATTATAGTAACACAATGCATTTCTTCTTAGAGTAGGCTGATGCTTTGGGGGTGTAGCCAGTGATAATAAATTTAAGAGTTATTTACTAAAACAAAAGTATTTACATGGCTGTTAGGGACAACGTGTCATAATGTACATTATATTGGACTAATTTACTCTTTGACATCTATGTTCAAGGCCTGAACTGAGTCGTTTTTAAAATGCCATCTGCTAGTCTACCTCTGTAATTATAGAAAGTGACCCCATCATATTATGTCAGTTTCTGCCATAATGCAATTTCTCACAGGTCATATTTTAGTGTTCTGAGAGTCTCAACACAAGAAGAGCTCCCTTCCTATAGTGAAAAATATTTTGTATCTAATTACTTCTTAATATGGGTCATTGCAAATACAACCTTAAGTATTGTAGTTTATACTATACAAAATCAATGAGCTCTCTTCATTGCGCTCTGTGATGGCTGTTTCCTATATATATGCATCTCACAAGCCTGTGACATATTAACAGGGTTCTGTGCTCCTGCCTTTTTGGAGCAAAACATGTTTACTTTAATGGTAACATGCAGGGATAACACAATTCTGTCTTCCTCTTTCTAAAAAGCCCACTGTTTACATTGCTGTGAGAAATGTAGCATCTCTTTTTTACCTTATGCATTCATTTTCTATAATTGCTTTTATCTGTGTCAGGGTTATTTGCTATTGCTACACAAAGACAGATGAAAAACACTGAGCAACTGTTTTAAAAGGAAGATGCTTCCAAGGTGGTTTCATCGTTAACAAATTAGTGAAGTAAGAGTAGACGAAAGACAAGAACATTAATTTTACATGGTAAACTTCTTAAGTCGATCCATACAGCTGTGAAACTCAACACCTTGTATAGTGAGATTGTCTTATTCTGATTATTTTATCTACAAAACTATAGCACAATTACATATTAGAGATTATTTATAAAATAGTAATTACTGTTTTTAGATAAAAAAGACTATCTTCAGAGAGCCTTACAAATCTATGACAACATGATTTACATTTTAATTTCAAATAATCTTAAGATATGTTAGATGTTCATAAACGGAACCAGACAGATGCCAGGTATTTGAAATCCTGATAAAATTAATGTTCTTACTAATGTTTTTTGGAATTATATCACTGCAAAATATAACTCTGAAATGTAGTCAGCATTTAAATGTTTTTTTTTTGAAATATTGGATCTTTCAGTCAAAATGAGGCTGTAATATAATTTATTGTTAAACATTCTGTGTACTTTCATTACACATTTTGTTTGTGTTGTAGCTGTGACTCTGATTTTCTCACTTGGCTGAGAGAGTTTTCCTTAGAATCTAGTCCAAGGCTGAAACACCTCCTGATAATTTACTCTTGCTATCTTTTACAAAACAAAACAAAAACAAATAAATAAATACCTTATATATGCTTGTAAAGGATTCACTTTAGAACACCGAAAGCCCATATCATTAAATTTTAAAACATTGAGACAAAAGTCTTGAAAATTCAAAACACTGAAAACTGAAAACATTGAAAACACATAGGAAACCAGCATTTAATATATGTCAGCACAACTACATACAGAAACAAATAAAAGCAAACTATATTACACTTCTTCAAATATAAGTGGGGGGCAAGCCTCCTTGTGTGCCCCCCACATCCACTACTACATAAATACATTAACTCCTAGATCGCACTACACAGAACAAAACATCAAACATACCATTTCACGCTTCATGATTGCCTGTTTAATTTGTAAAAAACTATCCTCAAGCCTCTGTTAGTAACACTACTTCACTGTTAAAACATTACACATTACCATATATCTCTGCGATACTTACCAGAGTTTCATAGGTAACCTCAGTCATGTTCCCTTTTTACTTGCTATACTACAACATAACACATCCTAGTGTAGTGTAGTGCAATCTCAGAGTTGATATATTTAAGTAGCAGAGGTGTCAGGTGCACAGCTCCTCAAATGGGGGGTTCAGGGGGGCTTTCCCCCTGTTTATATTTGAAGAAGTGTAATATGGTTTGTTTTTTGTTTCTGTATGTAGTTGTGCTGGAATATAGTGCATGTTGCTTTCCTATGTTTTTTCAATGTTATGGGATTCAATGTTTTGTGTTTTCGGTGTTTTGAATTTTCAAGATTTTGGTCTCAGTGTTTTGAATTTCAGTGTTATGGGCTTTCGATGTTCTAAAGTGAATCCGCTTGTAAAATATGTAAACATGAAATATACATTCCACATATTTTAAGGATTATGCAGACTTTTATATGTATTCATTCATTTATTCGTTTGTTAATCAGGTAAGTGCACTTATCCAATTATCACTTTCAGCCATACCCAAAACATAGGTGCAAAGATCAATGAACAAAAGAAAGTGCACATTCTTTAATCATTATTGCAATCAGAAAATCAAAAATAAATCTTAACTGGAGGCTGTAGTTATTATACATTGGGAAATATAGGATGTTTATCAGGCAATTTATAAGAAAACAGAAAGAGCCTACAGCATGTCCTGCTGTTTATGAAAACATTCAAAGTACAGCTTGTATACCTTCTGATTATTTTATTTCATTTATTTATTTTACATTTGTTGACCGGGATAGTCCGACTGGATATATGTCCATTTTCAGCGGAGGCCCGGGGAGAAAAGCTCCAACAGGGTTAACAATGACAGATAGTTACAATAAATAGAGTTTAGGAAAAGACATATAGACAGTTTACATAGTTTCAAAGAAAAACAATATTACAATAGCAAATGCAGTCTATTACAGTTCATTATATTCAAGATAATTAGCAACTAGAAGAGTCAGTAGGACAAGAAATGGCCTAGTCTTTAGCTAACATTTTTTATTATAGATTGATCTTTTTAGGTTGAATTACTCATAGGACTGATGTGGTTTGGAGTGGGTAGATTTATTTTAGAAGTTAATCTGGGTTTGTGCAAGGATAAAGCCAGTGTGATTTATAGTGGAGTTTTAGCTCTTTTTTGAATTGTATTAGTGAAGGTATAAGCGTGAGGTTATTGGGAAGAGAGTTCCAAACCTTGCCAGTGGTATTAACATACAATGTGTCTCTGCCTAGGTTATAGGATTTGCTTGTTTGGACTAGGAGTTTGTTTGATGAGCAAATTGAACTTAAGTTGGTATAAGGGGTTATTATGTTTTTTAGAGCAGGGGTGTTTTCAGGATATTTAAGGATTTTAAAGACTTCTATGAGTTGGTACTGCTGGAGAAGATTTGGGAGTTCAATCCAGTCAAGCTTTTTCAGGTTAATACAATGGTGTGTTCTATTGGGTAAGCCAGTTACAAATCTAGCAATGTGATTGTAACTAGATGAGAGTTTGTTAAGGTCAGATTTGTTAAGGTTAGTGACGACAGGGGAGGCATATAGTAGGGTGGATAGGAGGTGTGAGCGGGCAGTGGCTATTCTGGCAGCTGGAGTTAGGAAGGTTTTAATCCTATATAAGGACCCAAGTTTTTTGTTTACTGTTTTAATAGTTTGGTTGATGTGCATATCAAATCGAAGTTTATTGTCAATGTTTACTCCTAATAGTTTAGCATGGGTATCGGGGGAGATAATGTTTCCATTATTGGATTGTATAGTGAATTGTATGATAGGAGTTTTGTTAGTTGGGTAGAAAAGCAGTAGTTTGATTTTCTTTGGGTTTAGGATAAGGTGATGGTCAGCGAGCCAATTTTCAACTATGGTAAACTTGTTAAATTTGGCATTGGAGTTTAATGGGAGGTGGCATTGGAATATTAGAAGTGCAGGTAACCTGAGGACTGATGCAGGTGGCTTCGATTTATGACTATTGAAAGAGAAAGAGGTTATAATATGGAAGAGAGAGGAGCATACTATGGTGTTTGGTAGCGAGCAGAGAGCTTGTTTGCAGGCAAGAGAGAGCCCATTTGCCGAGAGACTGGTAGAAACCAGTCTAGAAGCTAGGGAGTCTAGATGTAGGGTTTACAAAGTGTGGAGGAGTTTAAGGTGGTTTACCATGTGAGAAGGCTTCGACAAATCAAGGAAGAGCAAATCCGAGGAAGGCTGTTATTCGGTTAAGGTTTATTTTTTTGGTAAAATTTTTTGAAGGTAGGTGCTAGAGGAGGGTCTAAATCCATGTTGAGAGTCTGTTAATAGTTTGTTCTGGATGAGGACATAAAATTGGTTATGCACACACTTTTCCATGATGCACTTTTCCATTAGGGGATAAGAGTATGGCTAAGTATCTATAGTTGGTCTATAGTTTGAAAGTTAAGTGGATGCGCCCTTTGGGTGGAGTGGTATAACGTGGATATTTTCCAAATTGCTGGGATGTGGCCTAATAGTTCTGTTAATTAAGTTAGTTATGGGATAGGCTATGACATCTGCGGCTATTTGCAGCGTTTGCAGATATTCAACTGGGAGAAGATCAGCTGAAAGTTTAGTTTTACAATTTTTTAATAATGGGATCGGAAGGGAGTGAGGTTTGGATGGGTTAAAAGACAGTGGTGTGTGTAGCATGCATTTTTGAGTAGATAGCAGAGCGTTGGTTGGCCCAGGACCGGGACCGAATGGTGATGAGGTGTATTAAAGAAGTTGGTGGCTACTTCTTCTTAAAGCTGTAAGCTGTGTTGGGTAGTTTAGTTGGGGTTTTCTAGGGGCATATTGGAACATATTCATTAAGAGTCATCATCATACTGGATGCAGGTGGCCCGGATATAACTGAATGGAATAGTCATATGAATATTGAAAGAGAAGGAAGAAGAAGGACCCTTGAGAGGCAGCCCTATGGTGTTTGGTAGCTTGAGCAAGAGAGCTTATTTTTTGCCAGAAGACCTGTTGTTGTCTGAAGAGAGGTGAGCTTGAAACCAGTCTAGGATGGGGAGTCTAGATGTAGGGTTTACAAAGTGTGGAGAGGAGTAGTAGCTGGTGGTTTTACCCAGAGAAGGCTTTGAGCCATCCAGGAAAGAGAGCTGAGGATATTTCTTGTTTATTCGGTTAAGGTTTATTTTTAAAGAAGAGAGGGGGTAAGTGGGGGTGCTATGATGGGGTCTAAATTGTTGAAGTCTAATCTCTGTTAATTTCTGGATGAGACATAAATTGAGTTATGCACACACTTTCATTGATTTTGGATTTTATAGTATAGTATGGCTATTATAGTTGGTTTGTAAGTTGAAAGTTCGAAGTGGATCTTGCCTGTATTATGGAGGATATTAGCGTCATTGCTGGATTGTGGCCCCAAGTAATAGTTTCTCAAATTAAGTAGAACGATAAGAGCGAGAGCAATGACATCTGCAGCTCTTGCAGATATTCAGCTGGGAGAAGATCAGCTGATCTAAAGCTGAAGTTTAGTTTTTACAATAGGGATCGAATGATGAATGTGGGCATAGGTTGGAGTTGGAAAAAGAAAGACAGTGAGTGTGTGTAGTATTTTTTTGGAGTGAGAGAGGAGCAGGTGTTGGTTAGCTAAGGACCCAATGGTTGATTGAAGAAGAAGATATTAAAGTATTGGCTACTTCTTCTTCGTTCTTATCTGATAGAATTCTTGGGGTAGGAGTGGTGGATTTGCCTGGTTGGAGAAGTTTATTCAGCCATACCCAAAACATAGGTGCAAAGATCAATGAACAAAAGAAAGTGCACATTCTTTAATCATTATTGCAATCAGAAAATCCAAAATAAATCTTAACTGGAGGCTGTAGTTATTATACACTGGAAAATATAGGATGTTTATCAGGCAATTTATAAGAAAACAGAAAGAGCCTACAGCATGTCCTGCTGTTTATCCCCAGGAAACAGTTTCAAAGGGTAATTGTTGTCTATCCAATTTAAAATGACCTCTAAAGTTTCTATATTGAATTATTGATTAACATTCCTGTAACAACTAATGCTACCATCAATTGCTGTTAACTTAAATGTAACATAATGCAATTGCCAATCTAGACAGAGAGAGTCAGACATTTCCTTTTGTGTTAGTTTCTGTACACAGTTGCTAAGTACTTTTGTAGTCTGGTTATTAGTATGGACAAGGTCTGCATATTCTTAATGTGTTGTAGTAACCGGTACTATTTAGAAGAAGCTAGTGTAGAAGGATATATGTATAGAAACTGAATGTCAGCAGTTCAAATCCCCTGTATGTAACATTAGCCTTACAAATAGAAAAGAAACAATGCACCCAAGAAGAGACAATAAAACTGAAAACTACAGATAAATCTTTAATGTACTTAAAACTGTCTGCAAAGCAAAGTACTACACATGCATTAAGGCAGCAGAAAGTACATATTTCTAACATTAAAAGATATACAGCATTCAAGATGTTCAAAATTTCATAATCCTCACTATGGTGAAATATTCTTCAAAATCTGTCATTTCAAATAATAAGAGATTGACACCTGTACACCCTGCCCAACTTTACTAAAATATAACATGCATTCATTTGTTGCCATCATGTTTGGTGCAAGCATCATGCATGTAACATGCAGGTAAAGTCTGCCCAATTTCTAAACTGCCAATCCAGAAACTATTGCAGCTACATGAACACATAGTTAAAATTATTTTATGCTACAAGATTGCAGTATGACTGCGATACTTCTGAAAACTTATTTGAACTATATAAGTGCATTTTCTGCAGACAATCATATGTTATGTAAGTTCCCTGCACCCCTCACACCCACATTACAATTATAGAATGTCTCCATGTTTGCACTAATATTACACAATAATTCTAATAATTGTAATACTCAGTACCATAATAAAGTGGTCAAATTCAGATATGGAGCATTTATTAAAAAAATAGATATTTTCCCTGGCAAACTTGAACTTCAGAAATCTGATTTCCTGTTATTCAGTAATACTAAATGTCAATGCCCTGTCATTTGCTATCAGGCCAAAAGCATGGAAATTTTCATACATTGGGCTCTAAAGATAACACTTGATGTGTCAATACTCAAGTTGTTACTGGTGAGCAGTACCTAAGTAGATTACCTCTGAAGATTAGAGCAGCACTAAGAGGGTGGCATACGCTGAAAACCCCCCAGAAGACATCAATGCTTCCGAGGCTAACATGGAAAAATAACCTAGCCACTTTATTGACATCAGTTATAAGTAAATTGCTACTACATTAAGGATGACATCTTATATAGGATATTCTAATTTAAGGATCAACACCCACCAATCTTGGCTGGTTTCCTTCTGCCAGCTGTAAGTAGGTTTATTAGTGTAACACACTTTGAGCTACTTCAGTGTTTCATCAGTGCATGCCTCTGTGCATATTTTTATTTGCCCATCAAATCACAGCCGCATTTTTTTATACTGTTTAAACATACTTATTGTATTGTTGAGACAGTCTCTTATTATTATACTGCTGATTTGACTTCTCCTTTGTGATATGATAAACAGCAGATCATTTATTTTTTTCATGCTCACTATGTACATATTTTTCTGGAATGTGGAAAATGATAATATTTCACCAGAACCATTGTTTACATCCAAGCAGGTCTAGACACATTTAATTTGAATCAGCTTATCTGTACACATTGTGATATTTACTTCTGTATAATATTAAGACAGGGTTTTAAGAAAAGGTTGATTGAATTGATTGGAAGGATATACGTATGCAATTGTAACACTCTCAATTAATTTAAAAAAAATGATTAAAGTACTATAGATTAAGCACTTAATTTTGAAGTCAGGTTCTCAAAAAGATTTTGCCTTTGTCATCATGCATGTTGCTTCATGCATTCCTGCATGCATGAGACACTCTTCTCTCCCTTTGATGCAGAATGCTAGAATGTGGATGCCCATAACCAGGATGTTAAATGCTTTGTACTTAATAAAATACTTGTTTTACTGGGGATACCATCAAAATAGACAGCAAAGACTATTCATTTTACAATTAGCTTAGCTGATGGTGTCAGTCATGAGAAATGTATGCCTTTCACTTAACTGTATACAGCCCAAACTTGATTTATTAAAGATAGACTGTTCCCGGGATTCATGAAGCTCGGCGCAAGGCCGGCGTTAGGCTTGTGCCGACCATGTGGCGTGAAGATGGCGCAGTAGCATCAAATGCATATTAATGAAGGTGCACTGCCACCACAGCCACGTGCATAGGAAATGAGTGCGAGTGCATAGGACGTGTTGAAGTGCGCACGGAGGCATGGAAATGTCAGCTGTCGATGTGCAACCTAAAATGCTTGCATATAACAATTTGCATGCAATAGTAATCACATCTGTCAGTGTCCATGGATACTTAAACGTATGCAAAGCATGCAAGACAGTTCCTGCGAACACAAAATGAAGAAGCAAACACAAATGCATGGTAGAGAATAACGGGTCCCCATCCTTCGAACAAATGACATTGAAAACTGTGTGCCCGTAGTCCAACGCAGTGTAGATAGTTATATCAAGTGGAAGTGAAATGCATCATGTTAGTGCACCGCCAATAGCTACGTCCAGCCCAATGGTCAGGGTCACCAGCTGTCCCACATTGTGAAGGAGAGTACACAGCTGGGCAGATGTGTCCATAACAAAACCACAATAAATGTAAATACCTAGCGAACGTATGACAGAATTATATCCCACAATGCATGTAATAGTCACATACAATAGGTATGTCTGTATTTAACATACCATATGTGACAAGAAATAGAATAAGCAAGAAAACGAAACAGAAGGAGCATATAAACTGCTACAACAATAAGGCAACATGTAGGCTTAAAGGAACAGTATTATCCGTAGCGTTGACTGTGGGTATGTGTTGTCCAGTACAATCGGATATGTGTCCGGATTATATCCCATCCTGGACATAGGAAAAGGTGGCACCCTACCAATGAACAGAGCAGTCGGCCAAAATCCGTACATATGTGGTCCAAGCCATACTTGTCAGGATGTGTCACAGTTGAACGGGTATTACCCGGGTGTACCAACCATGTCATGAAAGTTAAGTATGGGCATGTACCTATGTGCGTGATGTATAGCATGTGGAAGGTGAAACATGCCAGGGTAGTCCACACAACCATACAGGAACCTGACATATGTAGTGTATGCAATGTGCTACCTTGACTGTGTCATGGACCATCAACCAAAGCAGTGATGGATGGAGTGTCAAGAATATGTGTATGGGGGGATGGGTATTGGTATAATCCTCAAAGGCGAGACTGTGTCGTATGCAGAATAGGTGAACTGGAGGTGTATGAGGGAGCAGTGGGTGAATCAGAAAGAAACACAAAGAACATGTATACACATCTGCAATACAACCTGACAGGCCATACTGTAGAACACAATCCCACAAACATATAAATATTAAAATGTGCGATACAAATGTACAGAAATGTCACTGGCACATACCCACAGATTAGTCCTGATGGATCCAGCCCATTCAAATGCAACACACCTGGATGCATAATGGAATACCCATCATCCCCTCCACAGCACACAACCTGCCCCCATACCTGAACGTCCACCAAATCCAGCCATACATGGCCTACTACCTTGGTGCAGCCACATCTACACATAGTGACCACTAGTCATATGTAGTAGGCAGTGTCACCCTAGGCAGTTTCAGGATTGCAAACTATGTATCCCTTGCATGTAAAACCCCCAACACATTTTCGTAAAGCCAAAAGAATGGTCGGTATTGGTCTTGTTAAATTTTTGGATATCCCTCATGGGATAAGTAACTTGTTTAAACAGCAGAATGGGTATCAAGACACGATGTCCAGTCCTGTAGACATCTGGCCACAGGTTTGAATGTGCAGTAGTGGTGCACAAGACTGTCCAGCCCTAGACGGTCATGCAGAACCTACTACCCAGGATCAAACACCTTCCCGTGACGCACATGTCCCCACATGAATAATCAAGAGAATATATTGTACACATACGCATAGTGGCACTTGGAACTAGGGTGATGAAGGCACTGACATAAACAGGATACCCTATGATCCACTGTGTGGGGGACAGTCACTGTGTGGGTAGGTGTGTCCTGCTCAACAATGATACAATGCCAAATGTCCTGTGATTGTAGGAAATAACTATGTACCATACTGCACGTAACAGTTGCCTAAAGCAGTCATGTCAGGATAGAAAATACATAATTCGTACATGAAACAGACTAACAGCTAAAGTGCTAAAGGTATAGGCTCTCAGCTAGGAAAATAATGAATGTTCTAAACCTGCACTGACCATGGGTATGTGTTGGCCAAAACAATCTGGTGTCCCCAGAATATATCTCAACCTGTACATATGACAATGTGTCAACCCTACCAATGGTCAGAGCATTCGCACAATAACTGGTCAGCCTCTTAATCACTCACAAAGCCAGTGACCTTTGGAGGATAGGTGTTGAATGAGAATGGCTAATTACAACAATGAAGAGTAATAGACACATTTAACTGTAGAAAATAAGTAGTAATACAAATCTGTCAACACGTTCCAAGTTAATAGCACTAATATGGTAGAAGTGCCTGTGATTGTCCCTGATTTGTCATAACCTTGTCCCTGTCACTGTTGAAACTAGTCCCCGAGTATCACAGAGGTCCGTACACATATGTACATCAACTGTCACATTTGTTGACAGGACTATTGCATACCTGTAGTGAATTTATAACTGATGTCCAGAATAATATTCATCGTATATATAAATGAATAAAATAGTCAAATGTGAAATTTGTATTATGTAGTGGAACCACTCTTCACCCTTTATTATGTAATGCCAACGTAATAATGTGGTCAGAGGTGCCCAAACACCTGTAAACACAGGTAGAATGCTAAAATCTGGACTAACTCTGTCCATGTGCTACATCTGATATTTGTACAAGTACAGGGCAGTTCTAGTCTCCAGTCAGACAAGCCTAAAACTGGACCAGCATATGAATACCCTGACAATCAAACACACGTATGTGCGAGGACTATAAGCGTAGGAGTTCTGAATATCCTTGGAGTGAGTAGACATGCAGCACGGGTCCAGAGCAGTAGGAAATAGTGAATGTCGGAAGTGTAGTACTGTGGTTTTCCCAGCAGGAGAATGGATGCCTGCTGTGTAAGTGAAACGGAGAGGCATATGTCAGAGTAGCTATGAACCATGGGTATATATATAAATGAGGCAGAACAACAATAGTGTAGTGGTTAGAGCATCCATCTAACGTAAAGGCATTCCCGGATCAAGTACGACTATAGCACATATTAATTTAGTGTGTAATGAATGCCTCTGTGCTGTAAAGCCAACATTTATACATGTAAAGGTGACCGCGTGTCTCGCATGAAGCCATTAACCAGATTCCATCAATCAAAGTGGTACTTTCATAAGGAATAAGGCACATGTAATCACAAAGAAGTGGCAGTAAACATATGCAACTCACAATAAGTAGATGCAAGTGCGCCTGTGCGGGTGTAAGCAGCTTGTAGCATAGCAAATGTATGTTGTCTTGTACAGCTGTAACTTTTATATATATATATATATATATATATATATATATATATATATATATATATATATATATATATATATGGATAGATGTGTGTATAGATAAATATCCACAGACATAAAATAAGTATGCAATTATATATCTATCTATATATATATATATATATATATATATATATATATATATATATATATAGCTATATATATATATATATATATATATATATATATATATATATATATATATATATATATAAAAATATATATATAAGAATGAACGCCGAAAGACGAAAGCAAACATAAGGGTTGTGAAGGGAATCTAGAGCAAGTAAGGTATTATAAAGTGCTCGCAGTATATGTCAGATAAAGCTGCACAAGACTGAGTAGAGCACTGCTATGCACACCAGAGGCAGGGTTATACCAGTGGCCATAACATCATTGATGTGCTATAACATTGTTGATGTGCTATGTCAACATTATACACAGACGGAATGTAGTTCATGTTGTGACCACCTACACTTTTAACCCGCAAATCGTTCGTAATCCATGACACCAGGAAAGGCACGTAAGTGCAAATATGAATGGAGGGAGACCCTGTGAATACAAGAGGCGGTACAAAATGTGTGTAGGGCCCCAATGCTTTGGAGAGGGCAATGTGTAAAGGTGTGTCATGGCTGCGATATCAGGTGGATAATGGCTGTATGCGTGGAAACTCAACACGGGTGTGCTGGAGAAACTATGGATATGCTATTATGGACACAGGACTGCTAGGGTATGTTGTGCCTGTTGCAATGGAAAAGCCCGTGGAGGTCATGCGTGAATGGGAATACCATCGTCAGGGCTGGTAGCCCGGAATGTAAAACCTATCTGCCAACCATGAGCAGAACGGAGTTCTGCTGTGACAACCCCAAACCGGGAAAAGCAGAAAGGCATAACAACATGCAGACATTAATATGTTGATGTACAATCTCTGTAACACAAGCACTCATTCTATTAACATTAATAATATGAATGTGCACAGAAACAAACACAGTAGCAGGAATAACAGGCTGTGCATACGAGTAATAGGTCGAATGACACTGTATCACATCACACTTATCAGCGGTACCCCAGACATGAAAAATGTGCAACATCTGTCCACTGTATAATGTGCAGTATACTGATCAAAAGTTCACCGGAGTGAAGTGTCGGTGTCATAATGACTAAGGCAATAGTATGCTGTTGAAGCTGAGATGAAACCCAATACGCATGTGTAAGTGTCTATGTCCGGGAAATGTATTGGTTAACGGACACACAGATGTATATATAGATAAAAATATATATACATGTAGATATATATACATTGATATACACACATATATATATATATATATATATATATATATATATATATATATATATATATATATATATATATGTATAGATAGAAATATATACACATACAACAGATATTGATATATACACATACACACAAAACAAATATATATGTTATTGTAGATATACACATGTACATAACTAGGTTACTTTACAGGAATTAGGGGTAACATATGTTCAGACCGGGCATATGTTACTGGGAGGTCCAATAAATAAACGTTTTACCTCCCACACCACCCAGCTAGGCCAGTCAGACATACAGACACACAATAAAGGTAAATACACCGCTGCATTCCAAACCACCAGCAGGAATGTACAAGTGGGAGAGATCTGCAAGGTCTACACTTTAAACATGGATAACGGGGTCCCTTGCAGGACACCAAAAATTCACTATACAGGCAACCTGCAGTCATTGATGCAAGCAGGATGTAGATGTACACGGAACAGGCGTCTGTCTGTCCGCAAACAAAGAACCGCCCTATTCACATGTTGGTAGCAGTACCCTGTGCACATAGCTCATGTGAATTAACAATAGACCATGGCATATGTACAGACAATAGACCACACACACACCATACAGCACAGTCATCCAACAGTATAGCAATGTACTGACAGATATGTCCGGACCACTGGTGTATGCATGCCTGGCCATCCTGTGTTTCAGTGTGTGAGCATGCCCAGTATGACTGTTACGCATGTTGTCGACCAAAATTACCGTCATACCTTCATGTGTGTGAGCATGCCAAGTATGGTCAGCTGTATTGCATGTGTCACATGTCCAGATAGTCAGTACCGTGTTGCCGACCTCTCCGCTCTACACAGACAGGTGTCATGCTGTGTCTGCAGGGTAGCTAATGGTCATGTGGCATTGACAGTTGCTACATGTCTGTATAGCATGTGGGGACGTCCAACCGCATCCACAGTCCTACACAGCACCGTGGGTGGCGCACATGACTCTCACATGTGTAGGTTGGACAGGGGGCACAGCTGACAGTTGTGCACATCTGCCACTACTGTACTGGTATGCCAGGTACTCCATGTCAGTGTGTGGACCTACCTAAATTGCTGGTTGGAGGGATACCAGTGTACGTCAGATCCCAGCTTTAAATACCAGCATAGTGGTGTTGGATGTCCTAGCTTTCACAACCTACATCAAACTGCTTGGCCTGCTGTAGTCTGTTTGTGTCTTTGGGGGTTGGGGTCATTCATTGGGCATATCCATAGGCCATTGTATATCATTTGCCTGTATTGGTCCACACCTGTCCAGCTGCATGGAACGTGTGTGGGCTGTATGGACACACATGATGTTCAGCCCATAATCTGCAGTGGGTTGGGACACCCTGTGTACTACTAGCTACCATTGTGACACCCGTATGTGCTACAGATGTCATAGTGCCACTATGGACGTGCACTGTCTGCTGCCATAACATTCGGCCACCAAAGTCTCTTGTATGCTCACATACATACCATAGCAATGGGTAAATACACATTCTAATACAACTGCCAATTGTTAAGTCGATAGACATACCCTGGGGGTGTTCTGGACCTGAGGATGGTGCTGTAGGGCTGCCTATGTTAGATGCACACAGTGCACCTCCTATACATGGCCAAGAACAGGTAGTGTCATGTTTGGCATCCATTGTACTGTGTGCGGGTCAGAGATGGGAAATCTGTGGGTACCTACTGTGTCAGTGCATATGCCTTGTGTTGCCTCTTTGCCAAGGGCAGGTCATACTGTGCATGGCCTTTCGCCGACTGGACCCTGCTCAGGTAGTTCCTTCGCCAAGTCACACTGTGCCTGTACAGGCCTGGGCAGTGGTGTTGGGCCGTGTAGCCCTGCCTCATGCTGTTCCTGCTGCAACTGTTACTGCAGGATCAGATTGTGTAGCATAGCAAATACCATAACAAATTGTGTGCATGTAGCCAGTGAATACTGCAGGGCTCCACCGGATGTGTCCGGATACCAGAACCGTGACCTGAGCATCCCAAACACATGCTCAATTATATGTCTTGCCTGTGCATCCGCCTCATTATGGTGTGAGTGTTCAGGTGTGTGTGCATTGCTGATGGGTGTTATCAGCCACGACACAAGTGGTTACCCAGCATCCCCCAATAGGAGACTGTAGGGGATATCCATATTGGCAAAGGTGTGGTACAGCTGTGTCAGAAGCCATATATCGGAATCATCATAGCTTCCAGGGCAGACAGCACACACATTCAATCTAATGCCCTGGTCATCGCATATGGCCGAGCTTTTGGAGGGTATGCCCCTGCAGTGAATGTAGGCCCTATCCTGCTCACTGGGTGGTGCTTTGATGTGTACGTGTGTGCAGGCTATAGCACCCAGTACCCCAGGGTAGTCAGCCATGTGGTTGAAGAGATGCCTATTGCTGGTCTACTAATCACGTGTGTTGAGGACATGTATGTGCTCTCTAGCATGTGTTGACATGGCGTCTGTGAACTGGTGCAATACTCTGGATGCAGATGACTTTGAGATCCCCATGATATCCCCAGTACCTGTGGCTTTTATACCTAGGCCAAAACATACCATGGTATCCACTGTGATGGGTTTCCCTCGGCCTGTTTGATGTGTCAGGTGTGGCAGGCACAGTTCAACAAGCCGCTGTAGGAGGTCTCTGTCCACCCCATACTGCTCCACCATCCCCAGCTCATGTAGCCCCTGATAAGTCACCCTGGGTCTATAAAGTCTTATGTCACCCCAGTAAGGGTTGTTCGGCAGCATACACATCCTCACTGCCCTCAGCCTCCTGCATATGTTGTTCTATGTTTCCTGCTGCAACCCTTCTCATTTGGTTGGACTGTGTTGTGAAATGTCCCCGCAGGTATACACCGGTGGTGTAGAGTGCGGAAGAAACCTGTGTGTATGCTGCTTGCTCACATTACCGTACTGTTCAGGTGCGGGCTGGCCATGTCTTCTGCTGATTGTGCTGATCATCACCTGTTTGTGCAGCCTGTACACCCTGACTACCCCACTACTGCTTTTGTCCCTCCCAGTGTCACCAGCAGGTATAGACACACCCCTAGCTTAGGCGTGCTAAGGCAGGAGCACTCCCAAGGCACAGTTCTGCAATGTACGTGCAGTATGCCTGACCCCCCTCCCATGCTGTCAACTATATTCGAGACCTGCACCCACCTAACTACACACATACACTCCAGGGATCTGCATCACACCTTGGGGATAAATGGGATACACTACTGTCAACCTCATCTGCATAGTATAGTCTTCTAATGAACAGTTATATGACCTATACCAAACCTCCAAATTAATAACCACTGCTTAGTGTCGCTCAGATCTGTACACAACTGATAAAAGGTGCCTTACTATAACCATATTTGATGTCCCATGGTCTTCCCAGCAACAAAATAACCGGTGTCTACACAACTACAACCCGGAACCCTGCACACAACAGACAATGTGCATTACCACTACGCCATGGCAGATATACATACATCCGAGGTTATCATGTACAGATCATCCGGCACAAACATTCAATAGTGCTGATGTCTCCAGACATATATGTTTATATCTATGTCTACCTCTCTATATCTACATATATCATATATATTATATGTAAACATATATATATATATATATATATATATATATATATATATATATATATATATATATATATATATATATATATATATATATATATACATACATACATACACACATATACATATACACACATATGTAGATATTGCATTTATATCACAACAGCGGACCACATGACAGCAAAGCATTAGACAGGAATGAAAAGGAAACTACATGTGCCACCTGCATCATGTAGTGTTGTTACTATCAAGGCATGTGTGTTTTGTTGCGTCACATGGGTCAGACTGTATTAAGGATAAGAGTAGGGCTGCTGACATTTACTCACCAGACCTATTGGTGAATGTATGTGGTGACAACCCAGTGTTTTGGCAGAATATGCGGGCTGTGGACACTATATAGGTCAGCAACAAAACACACTGAAGAAATCCTGCAGCTAGCCACCCACAGATACCAACACATAGGGTATAACTGCCAAACACACACCTGCCATGCCTTGGAACTGAGCACCTATCTGTGTATTCTACCACACTACAGTATTACGCAGTAACAGAACGTGCTACCGAGTTTCGGCATCACAGCACTCCCAGAGGCATACTTCTGGGTGGGTGACATCATCAGCAAAGGCAAAGAAGCCGATAGGGAGTGTACGGAGAGTGAGCTGTCTAAAAACATCATTCTATTCCCAGGCAGCTGGAAACATACACAAAAGCACACACGCAGCAGGGCTGGGATTAGAACATAGCATGTACTACCTGACTACCTTATCAGACTACAGCATTATGCAGTTAGAGAACACGCTACCACATTTACTGGGACACAGCACTCCCAGAGGCATACTTCTAGGTAGGTGACATCATCAGCAAAGGCAAAGATGCCAATAGGGAATGTATGGAGAGTGAGCAGTCTAAAAGCATTACTCTGTTCCCAGGCAGCTGGAAACAGACACACACTTGGCAGGGCTGGGAGTCGAACATACACCTAACTACCTTATCACACTACAGCATTTTGCAGTTACAGAATGCGCTACCAAGATTACTGGAACACAGCATTCCCAGAGGCATACTTCTAGGTGGATGACATCATCAGCAAAGAGAAAGATGCCATTAGGGAATGTATGGAGAGTGAGCAGTCTAAAAGCATTACTCTGTCCCCAGGCAGCTGGAAACACACAGACACACACTTGGCAGGGCTGGGAGTCGAACATACATCTAACTACCTTATCACACTACAGCATTTTGCAGTTACAGAATGCACTACAGAGATTACTGGAACACAGCACTCCCAGAGGCATACTTCTAGATGGATGACATCATCAGCAAAGGCAAAGACGCCGTTAGGGAATGTATGGAGACTGAGCAGCCTAAAAGCACTACTTGGTCCCCAGGCAGCTGGAAACACACAGATACACACACACACACACTTGGCAAGGCTGGGAGTTGAACATATACCTAACTACCTTATCGCACTACAGTATTTCCCAGTTAGAGAACGCACTACCGAGATTACTGGAACATAGCACTCCCAGAGGCATACTTCTAGGTGGATGACATCATCAGCAAAGGCAAAGATGCCATTAGGGAATGTATGGAGAGTGAGCCGTCTAAAAGCATATTACTGTCCCAAGGTAGATGGAGACAAACACACGGCAGTGGTGTGAGCGGGACAACTGCCTATCTACGGAGCACTATTACAACACTACATAGATACGAGACATGCCACAGACAGTTCACCCTTCAAGACAGTCAAACAGTGTGTTCAATGTAGGAATCCATCCTGATGTGGGGTATGGACATCTGTTGCCTGGATGACCACTATCGCTATACAGGATTTCAATGGTCATGCCCATACACAGAGGCACATAACCGACACAAGGTGTCACTGGGAATGCTCACACACTTAGTAGCACATGTCCGTTTGGAATGTACTGTGTGTCCATCTACACAATGGAGTACTGGGCATGCTCACACACTTAGTAGTAGCGAAGGGCTGTCTTGTATGCACACGGATTCTAAACACGGAAGGGCACAGTGTGTCGATAGAGAACATTGTTAGCACAAACGCTGCACTACATATATCTGACACTGGTCGTCAGTGTTAGATGTGTAGTGTTCGTAATCACAGCTGACATTCCAGATCCAACAATGGGGAATACAGACATCTCTGCAGTGAGGAACACCTGGCATATGGCACAGTTGTGCACAATAGCACCACCACCATATACCTCAGATACAGACATGTGGGCCATAAGACCATGACAGACCGCTCCAGGTGTTAGTGTCCCCACATACATGAAGGCCACTCAAATGTACTGACCAGTACACACTCAAGAGCCATCACAGATGTCTCAGGTGCAGACCAAAGTGGTAAATGCTGCATTCTACTATGTAGCTCTCAGACATAACCATGTCCTTGGACCAGCAACACACATCCATACATTACTACAACACCATGTTACTCATGACCAGTGGACTGTACACAGGTCTACAGCAACTGTGCAGACTACACATGTACTGACAGGGTTCCATCATGTGTTATGCAATGCAATGATACCACTGTTCATAACCATGTTGACTCTACACATAACAGGGGCCCCTGGGTCTTATACAGCTGTAACAGATGACTGTTGCTGTACACCAGAAAACACTCATGTTTGGATATGACATACATGTAATTGCCGTGGATATGTACATAGCCCACACACACACACACACACACAAAACACAAATGTTCATAGCATAGCTTTTGCTGTGCTCCGTGCAGACAAGAGGCTACAGCAATCACACGCATGCACATGGAAGGTAGGTCCATGGCTGTTGAATGCTAACAGTACATAAGGTAGCAATGTTGACTGAGGTAACATTCCCTCTTTACTAGTTACCCATGACAAGCATCATATCATACAACAGTCCATGTGTCATGTATGTCATCACACATGTCCACCAATTGCAATGCATACAAACATGGCTACATGACAGGAATGTAGGACCAACACACATGTACATGTAGTGGTGTGCATTCAGCTACCATGCATGTGCAGTAGCTGATGTATGCAGTTCATCTGTGTCTAACTACAACATGCAGTTGCAATGCAGCCCCATCATTGACACCTGTATATGGTGAAATACTGACAGTACGGTAGGATGTACTTCAGGTATGGATGGATGTGTGTACATAAAGTGGTGGTCCACCTTTGCAGATGGATGTTTGCTGAAGACAGCTCACAGGTGTGTCACAAGCCATCCTACCATGGCATGTGCAAACAGTACGCTATGTTACTGTTACTTGAAGGTGAAGACATACAACCTACACAGCGGTCAGGGTGTTACTGACTGTAAATCACTTGACACCTGTAACACTTACGTCCTCCAGTGTGCATATAGCAGCACAATTGCAGAAGGTAGCGTTGGTACACATAATGCGGCCAATACTGCTACATGTCTGTCAGACGTATCATCTTATATCAGGTGTATGATTCACAGTACTGCCATGTGTGTTTGCTTGTGTGACAATATGTACCACGTATGGTGGGGAATACATCCCAATTGTTACACACCCCTGTACACTGTTGTAGAGATCTGTACATACTGCAGTGTAGAAAGCAAGACATAGGCAGGGGTGGTGTGTGTATCACACATGTCAGCTATCTGTATGTGAATGACATTTGTGGACTCCACAGTGTGTGTGTGTGTGTGTGTGTGTGTGTGTGTGTGTGTGTGTGTGTGTGTGTGTGTGTGTGTGTGTGTGTGTGTGTGTGTGTGTATGTATGTATGGCTGTCTGGTGCATGGAGTGAGGGTGTATGCTACCATACAGAACAGACAGGATCCCTAACCCCTCATGGTGATGCAGTCTACTACCCTGTTGATGCCGTCAGTCTCAGCTTTACTGGCTACCTGTACATGTTCATTCTCGGTGTCGCGTCATGTGGGTGCACAGTACTGTGAAGGTGATTACCACATAGGCAGGGGTCCTCACCTCGACACTGTCGAGTGTGTGTTATAGTGTCATTGACCCCATGAGTGTGGGCATGTTACTTTATATTTCTGTGTATGTCTGTGCGTGTTCTCATCCTGTAATGTGACAGTGTATTACTGCTACACAGTGAGGCCTCATGCTATCAACTGGCCTCTAACCTTGACATCAGCCAGACCGCTGTGTAAACCCGACACACCATGTCAATGTACCTGTGATGTGACCTGGTATGGATGTCACGTCTCTAGCCACTGTAGCCTATTAAACAGCTCACATGCTTCTGGATCAGTAGATGTGTGGACATCTGTGGAATGGTAGCCTTTCTAACAGTGAGGTTGAGGCTACGTATAGCATGCTGGTATTTCCATACTTGCCTGTGAGTACTCCACATTTACAACATGGGAAACTGCAAACACTGCTACTTATTGGCACATGCAATTAGACCTTAAGGAGGGAAGCAGGGCATCATTACCAACATGTTGATACTATTGTTACCAAGACACATACTGTGAACATACAACAATGCACTCTAACTGCAAACACTGTAACGTAATGGCACATGCAATTAGACCTTAAGGAGGGAAGCAGGGCATAATTACCAACATGCTGTTACTGTTCTTACCAAGACATACTGTGAACATATAGCAACGCATTCTAAACCTGTACTACATGGTATGTCTGGTGCGTGTCAACAGTACACAACAAATGTAATATACACTTATCTCACTATTCTGTAAACCCTGTGCATCAGACCATATGAGCATGTCCCTGCACCAATGGTGTGGATGACAGAGATGCAGCACAGGCATCAACATATGTGCAGGGTGATAATGTTTGCCAGGGGCATAGGCTGCACCAGTGGATGACATCATGTGTGTGGGTTAGGGCCAGTGATCTGATTGGACATGTGTGGTTGTTATTCATGTGGGTGTTGCGGTGCCCTACAGATGTTTCTGCTGTGTGTGTGTATGTGTGCACACAGTTCTGCTATGTGTCCAGCCTACACAGGGGTATTATTGACAGCTCCAGATTGTACAGACCAGGATGTACAGCTCACTGTGTCCAGCCATGACCACGTGACCTGTGCCTGCCAGGGGTTGCACAGGCACTACCAGGCAGAGGTACAGATTGGCTACTGTCCGATGACACATGTCCACTGGAACTGTGTCCCCGCTGGGAACATCCAGGGCCAAGTCCACATGGCCTGCTGTGTCCTGGTGTGGACAGCGCAGCACCAGCTGCACTGCTACTGCTACTGGCACTGTGGGAACGGGCATGTGAGGTAGCTCATTCACATTGACCTGCACCAGGTGGTGTAGCTGGCCTATGTCCACGTGGCCTATGCCTCACTCCTGCCAGATGTTCCAGCACAGACAGCTCACACTCGCAGATTGCCATGCCATGGTCAAGGATTCCAACCATGTTACCCAATTGCCTGTTCAGAATGTCAGCAATCTGCTGTTGAGCATTTGCCAATGCCTGGATGTTGTCGTTTAAAGAATGGATAGCAGCCCTCTGAAGCCTCTGCCCTTCTCTGTTCTGCCATTCAGCACATGCCTGTGCTGCCATTACAGTCTGAAACATGCGTCTGGTGACACCAGCTACTGCACTCTGTCCTGCAGGTGCATGTCTGCCAGAGGTCCTCCTACGAACAGCACTGGCCACATGCCTGTGTGGCACATCTGCAGTCATTACACTGACACCATGGTGTGAAGACACACCTTCTGTAGCCACCACACATTCCTGTTCCAAGCTAACACACGCTGACTGTCCTTCCTCTATGGCCACTGGTGATGGGGTATGTGTTGGCATGAGAACTGTGTGCGGGGAAGAGGGGGACATAGCTGGGATGGCAACCATTGGCACAGATTCAGCCCCTGACAACCCTGCCTGTACCTCATGCATATGTTCATCACTGCTAGAGTCTGTGGGGACACTAACATCAGATGGACCACAGGAGGGTAACACACCTACATCACCTGTGAATGCAAAGAAAGACTCTACATTACAGTAGACACACAGACAGAGACACAGACACACAGACAGACAGAGGCAACATACACACAGACAGACGGAGACAACAGACACACAGACACACAGACAGACACAGACACAAAGACAGACAGACACAGACACAGACACACAGACAGACACAGACAGACACACAGATAGACAGACAGACACAGACACACAGACAGACACAGACACACAGACAGACACAGACACAGACACAGAGACAGACCATACATGTGATTTGACAGACGGCATGCAGCATGCATGTGATACAGGAGACGGCATGCAGCTCAGACATTAATAGTGGCAGTTAGCATACATCCCTGTATTGCACACAACAGCAAGCAGGTGTCATATCAGAAGCCATGCAGTTCACACAATCATGGTAGTAAGCATGCATCCCTGTGATACACCATGTGGACCAGCACAGGTTAACAGTACACATGGCTGATGTGACCTTGACATTAACATGTAGTATGACATGTAATCTGCTGACGTGTGCATTGACATTCATACATGTCTGACACAATGGTGTCCTGACACATGTACAGCGGTGTAATGGGTATCACATTGCAGTGTAGTCTGTATGCCCTACAGATAGAATGCACTTTTAGCAGATGTGCATGAGCATTGAAGGGTAGTATGAGGCATCTACATTGCTATACAGTGTGAAGTACAGACACTGTGCCATTGCATGGCATCATGAGGTGTCTATATTGCTATACAGTGTGGAATACACACACAGTGCATAGCCATGACTGCGTGCATACACATTACATAACTACTGTCTATTGTAACCCAGGTCGCTGAGGTGTATACACACTAAACCATGCTGTGTCATGTGACAGGTCACTGGAAGACCTATGGATGACACCCCTGCACAACTACTAAAATGTCTTAGCTGCCTGGCAACCATGTCCACACATGGCAGACTTGTCAATGCACCATGTCCCACATGACATTTATGTACCACACACACAAGGTGCACGGCTGACAGTGATGTCCAACAGCAGCAAGGGAAATGTACGGTATCTGTGGCCTGATGTGGTGTCTATGTCTGTGGAAGCAGTACAGGTGACTACTGTCATTCTATGACACAGTCATGATGTTCAACACATCTTATATGATCGAATTAAGTGACACCTCCACAAGCTGTGCACAGGCTTTTAGGATGTCCAGTGTTCCACATCAGCCATATATCCATTCAAAAAAGGCTATAGTTGGACCATGTGTGGACAATGTGCAACAGGGTGTATACACATCACATCTACTGTGTATTGCTACATGTCTCTGGCCATCCTCCATGGCCATGTGTGAACATGTGTTGGCCAAATGTTTGTGATGGCCATCTATCTCACATGTCTGTGTTGTCCCATATGACATACACCCATAGATGTCAGATACATAACTGTCCACAGGGTTATGCAGACAAAGGCTTGTATGTTTGGTATGTGGGGTATTTTTATGGGATAGTGAGACAATATTGCAGCCGGAACACTACATGTCTGGGACACGTCAGATGGCACATCACACATTGCAGGGGCATATTCCACAATAATGAATCCTGTGGGCTGCCCATATCCCAGCTCACTGTGTGGTACTGTTTGCGTACCACACATGTGTTGTTCCAATGTATAGCACATATTCCTACATTGAACAACACCTCCACCGTTGTATGCACAGCTGTCCACACATCTGGCAATGACAGATACTGTGGTTTCATGTCGGTGTTTCATTTAGTTTGTATATATTGCACATGGGTAGCCAGTGTGATTGATGACAGATGCGACCTGTATATCGTGACTAGACCATACATTATGTGTACATGTGTTAACTGGCCACATGGTGAATAAATCTATGCATTAACATGCCTGATACTGATAACTGTCTCACCTGCAATGGACTGATGTCTGTGCGGCATGCCAGAGGTACCTGTATAGTGGTGACACAGCAGTTTGAACATTATCCATGACTGTATGACAGCTACAGGGTGCACTGTGCATGTTAACACATTTGCCTGTACAATAGCATATAGTATGTACATGTGTGCATACACAGGGTAGCATACTATAGTATGTGGCATGTGTGTAAACATACCTTGCATATGATGTTACATTACATATTGTATAGTGACACATGCAACTAAATGGGATATAATAATTATATGTGCAGTAGTGACTTACCAGGCAACTCCAGGCTTGGTGGTTGGGAGACACCCACCTCCATGATGGCAGCTAGTGTTTGTGGATGCTGTTCTGAGGGTGTCCCCAGGCTGGCCAGTAGCTCCTTGGTAGGTGTGAGTGGGGGCTGGGTTGGTGGCCCACCACCTGTTCTACCTTGTTCCCTGGTGATTGCATTGGCACACTGTTTTGCATGTCATATCAGGTCCATGCAGTGTCTGCCCACCTGCTGGTAGGTGCAGTTATGGCCACCCACATCATTAACCCTCCTGTGAAGTTCCTGCCACAGGTCGTCATGCTGTTCGGCATGCTGTGGCACATAGCTGAACAGCACCTCATAGTTATTATGGCAGTACGGTATGAGGGCATCATCCTCCAGGTGGCTATACGCTGGCAGGCGTGAACGAGGCATTATCTAGAAGACATAATGATAGAGACAGGTCACAGTATCACATAGATGTACAGAGATACAGCTGCACATACATTTGTATTAAATCTAGTACATATGAACAGTTATCTTTGCAAATCGTCATGGCACTGACATGACTGACATGTTTGTGTCACACACATGTAACACCCGTTGTGCATTGGATATCATCACTATATATGTGTGTCACCTCATTACATTGCTCATACTCCATGTGAATGCTGTCTTGATGTGGGCATGTCTGTTTGCCTGTACTGGTGTTCTTACCTATCAGTACATGCCTGGATGTGTCCACGGTAATGCTATTGACCTTGATGCTGTGTATATGTCACATATCAACACATACACTGCCTTAACGGACATGAGCAGTGACAATGCAGATATGTGCATGGAAACCTTTACATGCATGTGTTTTGCCATATACATCTACACGGCACTGTACAGCAGTTCAACATCCTGCCATGTATCGCTTGTGTTGCACATGTGATACACATGGGACAATGGCTAGCCGGACGTTATTCGCAGGGATGGTTATCAACTATAGCATGTACGGGCAAGGTTTTCTAACTGTATCCAACAGCCATTTTGCCACTGCCTGGCGCATCAGTGCCACATTACTGATCCAGACAGTTAATGATACATCATGCGGTCATCTCACCATGTATGACAGAGATGACATGTGCAGCTTTGATGGACAGGGTTACATGGTATGACAGGAGTATGTAACATGTATGGCACAGGGATCTGTCTAGCATGTTGGGATCCTTGTAGTAAGAAGGTGGCTGTCCATGACGTATGTCTTTCAGATAAGGATATGTATGTGTAGCATGTCCAACATCACAGTGTTGCACATGTCTTTATGCAAGGTAGCCAGCATGCTGCATAGTGGAGGTGAGTATTGTGAAGGCTGGTGTCGCCCATCCCATGCATGGCCAATACCCCTTAAAGGTGATATATGATCCGATATTGGTCACCCGAGTGCTGAGTATGCCTATCCAATGATCTCCATGCTCATGGATGGCACCTTGTCATGACATGGGTGCCTCGTATGACTACCTAATAGGCCTGGAGACGTCACCAGTTCAGGAAGGTGAACTGCACAGCACCATCCCTTACACACAGTGTCCATAATGTTGACCGCTGCCTAGGCGGTAGTTAATGGGTACAGGGTTATTCACCTAGCGGTGACAATGCTATTAGCAGCTGTCAGATTGTTCACATATGTCACTCACCTCACCCACAAAGCCCATTCTGTATTTTGTCCACAACACTGAGACAGCTATTGTTCCTAGGTCATGGCCATTCACATCCTTACATACACAGATGCATCCCATTTGTCTGTGTGGTATGGGCTACAATGAGGGGGGAGTACAAAACATTAACCCTGTTTTACTGTAGCTGCCACTGGTATGATATGCACATGTCACTCAGACACCTTTTGTAGTGTTGATTCTGTCAACAGGCCACTAGTAGAACACTCCTGTGACATACGAAGGTACATCTAGTATACTCAGTGTAGCTGGAACACAGTATGAGTAATGATGTCCTATGACCTGTTATGGGTATGCTATGCAGTGTGAAATCATCCGTACTGTCATCTACATCTGTACTGCTAACATCTACGTTGATAAAGGTTCATAGACTTGCAGACCATACTCAGCAGGGTAATAGTGCAGTGCATCCAATTATGACTGGCGTCTCCACTCGTGGGTTGCAGTGGGTTTATATTATCCAACACCCTATCTGTATTGCATATTCATGCTCAGCACTTGTTCCGAACATGTAAGCACTTCATGAGCTACTAATTACTATAGCACCCATTCCAACTCATTTCCTACAAGTACACTGTCTGTCCTTACATTTCCAGTTTGCTTACAGTACAACAGCTGTTGTACACACGTACTTCACATATCTTGTGAGACATGGTTGAATATACAGGCATGTCCAAGTGTCACTTACCAGTGTTATTGCCTGTCTATATGATGAATATGGCAAACATGAGGCAATAGAGCAATTGTTTCATGTACACAGTCAATGCTCACCTCCCAACATATGACACTACAGCCTGTGGGAGATGCACATATGTAGCCATGCTGGGGGTAATGCTCTCTCCAACCCAGACTGAACCTGACATTCATGTGGGGATGTTAAATATTTGCAACACACCCCACTCATCACATAGTCTCACTAGATCTCCACCACCACAGGCCACACATAGTATGACTACGACATTTGCAGAACCTCTCCATACTCTCTGTGTAGGCAACAGAGGCAGCTCCCATTACCAAACACAACACCAATTACTTATAGCCCACATACTCATGTGTGCCCATCAACCACAGCCAATAGGGTGTTATAATATACCCAACACACCAGTCATAGGTGACTCTGTAGGCAGTCACACTGATGTCCCACTCAGCAGGCTACACAAGGCGAAAGTCACTTACATCTGGCTGTCGGGTAACAGGATCCACAACATAACCTATGTACCCATGCCACACCTCACCAGGTACAATTTGACTGTCATTCTCCATGTTAGTGTGACTGCCCTGAGATGTAACTTCCTGGACTACATGTACAGGGACATGCAATAGCTCTCCGGCCTTGTAGCCCAGAAGGTATCGCCCAAGCCCTGAGAAGCATTCTGCATTCATCCAGACTGATACCACTGTACAATGACTGAATGTTTCACTTCAACAGTTGCCTATGCTTCTGCTGTCATTCCACAGGCATCCAGTATCTGTCTGCTTTGAATGACATAGTCAACAAAACACGATGCTTTGGCAAAGATGACCTGCACCTGTCAGCCCTGGGATTACAGATAGCATGTAAGGCTCTTGCTGCTCCTATACTGCCCGTCTTGGACAGTTTCCAATAACATATTCACCACCAGAACAGGAACAGGCAAGCAAAACCTGGGGTGATGTTACTCAATGCTTGACATCTTCATCTCTAATGCACTCAGGTGAGGCACTCCTTATAATGGACCACTTCGATATCTCTGCAGTGACTGGGACCTGCCTCTAGGCTCTGGAGAGCACACCTGCACTGATAGATTATCCGCAGACCACACCTTTCAGTCATGTAACCAGGACCGGAACACCCACTGCGGAGGTGTGTCCATATTTCACAAGGATGTACACACCTCCAGGCTGGTTACTTAGCACAGTGCATCAGAGGTGATCCACGTGCAACTAACTGTGGCCAGAACTGCTATACACATTGTAACTTGCTACGGATTCCACACCATACCCCATGGTTGCCGTCCCTCATTTCTTGGTGTACTGGACAGTAGGGTTCAGACAGGAACTACTGATGTGAGACTGACACTACCCCACACTTAACTGGGATACCTACACATGTACCGACACATTAGGCCAACACTTTCTGGGATTCATAACCTCCACTCGGCTGGATCAACCCATACACACCACCACCAAGGCCAACAATATCCTAGACATGGACATTACCAACATGTGACTGGTGTTCCACACCTGGGGTTATCCCCTCATTGGTAGTTTCCGAACATATGCTAATCACCCTTGTTATCCACATTTCGGCACCACACCCTTCATAGAATACACAGTGCAAATTTCTACAAAGCCTACTTCAGACATCTTATGACAGTGGTAGTAAATGTCATAATCCCCGTGCAGATGGACAAGGTACTTACAAATGCTGAAACATACACCAGTGCACTTCATTAGCACTTACACAACTGCATGGATCCTGCTATCCCAAACAGAGCCATGATGGTACCCACCAGATAATGGACGCCACTCTGGAGGTCCAGTCCCATGGACATAATGTACAACAAAAGGGGAAGGCTGTTGCAAAGTGGAGTACAATCCCATGGGTGGGGTAGCTCACTGGTCAGCCTCAGTAGGAATCCAGGAACCCTTATCACATCCTCCAAAGCTAGCTACGTAAACATTACTGCGACACATTCCACAAAGCATTATGGAGGTATGTCAGTACTCGATGGAAATACCCACATCTGCTCTGACATATGGCGGTTAGGCAGGAACATTACAGAACCGACTGATATTGGCAACATCCTGGCAGATAGGTTCAATGCTAACGTTACATCCTCTCACTCCCTAAAGGGCCAAAATCTATACAGAAACAATGCAGAGTCCCTGCAGTCACAACTACACTGTTCCAACCTGCACTCTCTAAGGCCTGGAAGACAGACTCCATGTGACCATCCAAAATCCCAGGCTGCGATTTACAACAACCTCAGAATGACATGGCTCCCCACTTGGCCACCAGATTCACTAATAGCCTTGTATCAGACATTGTGGCCCCTGAATGGCACACAGCAACACTTATCACACTCCACACAGGTGGTGCCACAATGAACCAGAGGGACTATTGCCCTATACGCCTGACTGGACTGTTCTGCAAGGCTATGGGGCACATCATCATGGAAGTCATTCACAGAGACATTGGTGGGCTCCAGACCTTTGATGCCACCCAGGTTGGATTTGTTAGGGCCAGACCATGGCTCCTACACCTGGTTGACTCCTTTGATATAGTTAACAGGGTAGTTGATGACGGTAAGGGGGTCCACACAGCCTACATTGTCCTCTCATTGGCTTTCAGCACCATTCTCCATTCTGACATTGACAACATACACATCCACTTGCACATCGACCCCTACATCTCGAGATGTTATGCAAAGTGGCTCACAGACAGGACCCATACAATGAGGGTAGCATACCATAGTACCTACTGTAATTCAGTTACACTTGGCATACCACAGTCCTTGGTCATAGGGCCCCTCATGTTCGGTATATGCTTCCCTGAGGTACAGGCTAGCACAGAGAGACTTTCCCTGAATAGGTTTTCAGACGACTGCAAACAAGGAGCCGTGATTGATTCACCAGCTGATACAGACACCCTCCATAAGGGTGTCACTATGACGGATACCTGGTGTCGATAACATGGCCTCAAGCTGCATGACACAAGGTGCATAGACATCCCCTTTGGATTACACCAATCACCCACTGACTATCACATAGGTGGTAGTCCCCTACATACATGTGACATTATATGGGATCTTACTACACACGTATATAGCACCCACTCCTTTGATAACCATATTGCGAATGTGGCGTGGATCTCCTTCTACTTGGCCACCCTTATCTGTAATGGGGTTGTAGGTGGAACAAAGGCACCCATTGTACCTCTATACTCCTGACGTATGACACATGTTCAAGGGTACAACACCCCTTTTGGGGTGTACCTTACAGAACAGCAATGGCTTTACATACCACAACATTAACACACCATGAGGATTATTGACCTCCGAAGGATGATGTATGCGGCACAACTACAGACACCACAACTGTACACATTTGCATACTGCATACTCAGGGGTGACCTCTGCTGAACATACAGGGCCCATGTCCACAACAATATTGATGGATATACTCCACATAAGCAACATAAGCAAAAGCCACTGAGAGCAACATGCTCATGGATATGTACTCAAACACAAAGATGAGTGGGACGTGCTTGAGGGATACATTCCTGAGACAGACACTCACCATGCTTTGGAACATGATTCCTATGTACATCAAGCAGGGACACTCACTAGCACTCTTCATGAGATACCTCGATGGGTGGATGGGAGGCACACATGTACGCCAGGGATCACTGCAGTGGCTGTACTGTACACAGGTGCAGGTAACACATGGCTCTGCTGTTCATAGACACAGGACACTACCCTAGGGAGGTGCCGCTGGTGAGAACACTGTAGTTGGGCTTACACATGGACTTGGCCAGACAGCATAGTACCTAACTATGAACCTGTGAAGCTATTACATGTCCTTTGTGCATGGATAATTGAGTAGTTCTTCCATTTCAGTTAGCTATCATGCTGTTACAGTGTCCCGTGACTACAAGCCATATGTATCCTGTTATTGTGTATTGTACATGCCAATAGACATACCTTTTGTTTGCATGATATAGCAGTTATGCTGTGTAAAATATCTGACATATCTACCTACAATACTGTACATTACACATATTTTAAATGTTATCCCATAATGCAAAGCATACTTGCACAGCAGGACCACCTTAGGCATGTTATTCTCATTATATGCCCATACACATGCATACTGTGATAGTATATCAACATATACTATCCTCTGCTATGGCACATACTTGTTGGACAAACCCTACCACTTACGGTGGGTGGTGTGGAATTGTTGTGTTTAAAGTCCTCATGTAGCATCCCTTGTGGTGTATGAGATGTTTACCTTGTGGCCCACAGCAGGACACACAATTTCTACAAGCGTTACTATGCTCAACAAGGCATCACTACATAATACTTTTTCCCACTTTATGCATTGAGTACACTTTAATTAATACAAAACAGGCTCAACATACACTAACATACTGAGTGTTCTACATACCTTGTTAGCATTCCGAGTCTTCGTAAATATCTCTCTTACACCTTTACAGTTTAAACAGTTCTATGGTATGAGCATATGGTTTGAATGTATGGCAAGGCATCCTTATATACGTAGATACCTGTAACATGTGGTATACTGCCACCAATTGGTGTTCCTGAGTAAATTATTACATGCACATCAGCTGTGCAGCTACTCCATTCGCCAATTATGCGGCAATAGTGGGGTATAACTGAATTCTCCACTTGGGCGTTGCCCTTTTGCCCTACCTTCGGGGAGACGGCCTGTATGTGTTTTGTTGTGAAGAATTGCAACTGCTATTTGGAGAGACACGGATATTTTGAATTCATGTCCCCCGTGGATTGTGTGTGACGGCTAGAGTATGTCGTTCTACATGTGAGTGTACCTGTCATCTCAACCATCTGATAAGGGACTATTGCAAACAAAACCTGTAACATCGCCGTCTGTTTCATTATACAACAGCTACAATTTCACATGGCGCCATTACAAATGTGTCTCTTACAAGGTATGTTAACGCTTCTGCAGATGTAATTGAGTGAGTGGATGTTTGTGATGTTATTACAGTCTGTATTACAATTGTTTTGGGTGTGGTGGAGATGTAGGTGGGTGTACATAGCATATACAGGTTTGTGGGGACTGCATTTCTACATATTCCATATATGTGTGTGGGCTCCTTCCCTAATTGAAGACCTATCATTTAGTAGACTAAAACTATGGTTGTTGAGGGCTTATACATTGAGTCATTGTTAACTGGTTCCTATATAGCATGCAGGTGAGGTTGATACTTCAATACCTCCGTAAATACATCGATATGTAAAGAAATGTTACTAAATGACAGCTGTCTCGTGTATTTCTGCCACAGATATTTGCACTCATTGCAGTTGTGTTGGTGACTGAACCTCTTTGGCATGGGTTGGCACCTTTTCAAATGGCCATAGTGGGACAGTTGCAGCACACACATCGGTGTTTACAGGCTGACACATACCCATGGTCAGTACACAGGATAGAATGTACTTTTATCCTAAATATATACTTATTCTTGTAGCACTTTAGCTACTTATCATGTTTCATGTAACATTTATGTATTTTAGATACAGGAATAACTATTTAATGCAATTATTACATAATATATGGGACATAATTATGTCCTACAATCTCGGACATTTGCCCTTTTTAATATTTTTTGTCAGGACACAACTGCCCAGGGAGGGGCTGTCCCTCTTAAAGTGGGACAGGTGGTAACCATATGCCTACGGCCAGCTATGACCACACCTACCGTAATGATCTACCTCTGAGTTAGCACTAACAGACACATGATGCAAACACACACACACACATTACAGTCCCGCGGAAATGCACACGGCACCAACACACACTTACACAGACTACAGCAATCACAAACACAGTTGACCACAATACCTACCTGGACCGCAGCACCGGCAGCGATAACTAAATGTCTCTTAACATCGTGATAATATTACTCGCGGTTTTAGTGTTCCGGTACTGTGGTCCTTCGGTCTTTAAGCCTCGTGATTATGCGTGTCGGTATGTGAAACATTCGATAGATGGCAGTATCCTATTTATTTGTACCTCCATGGTTGTGTACATGTCGTTGACCTATCTATATATTTGCAGATATAGGTGACTACATATATATCGATATATATCTCTCAATCACCCTTTCTATCTCTATTATATATATATATATATATATATATATATATATATATATATATATATATATATATATAGAGAGAGAGAGAGTGAGAGGGAGAACACACCTTTCGTTGCATACATGGTGGTGTATACTGTTTCCTGGACTCCGCACGTTTGTGTTTTAACCTGTCACAATACACTTGCCATCAGTACATCTCGGGTAGCTTAGTGTTAGGTGATTGTGTACATGATTGTGTGTTCTACTGCTGGCAGTGGTTGTTTTACCCTTCAGAGCAGGCACTATTAGTACAAGGGTGAATAATGCTAGTTTCACCTCTTCTGGACATCGCTGACCGTGATCTGCGCAATATTCAGCAAAGCTTAGCTCTGTTCCGCGCATATCCGTATAGTCATGTTTAAACGATGCTTTCCAGCACTTGCCAATGCATAAATCTGCTAACATGTGCTAAACCTGATCTGATGACCTGCATACAACATCCATTATTCGTGCCTTCAGGATTACGTAACGTCCCTTGCAGGACGTGGAACTGGGAACATGCACGACAGTCGGTGCATTTACCACTTGGGCATCTGGGATTTGTACACATGTTATGGTGTTTTGTATGTGGACTGTACTACGCCTGTTGCTCCATACTGCAATCAAATGTGTAACTCAGTTAGTTTACATATGGATGAGACCTATTAATGGCATGTCCAAGTGATGTTTAATGGATGTGCTCCAGCATTGGGAATGTATGTCACAGTGAGCCACACACTATAATGTGCTACATCTTCACACAACCATAGGTGGAGCATGCTGGGGTGACAGATACCTGTCATGGGTACTCCCTATGCTTTGCCACTATTTCCCTGATTAGATTATATGGAGCCCCTCATTAACACACCAGGGAATCCATGCAGAGTGTGTGGGGAACAGTGATTACACACATGGATCCCGCAATTGGCTCTGCTCCACTGAGGGACAGTTGGTTAATCGATGTGGTGGAGACAGCAGACACTGTTTGCCTCGGTTGATGAATGGCCTCTGACAATCGGGCATGTACCTACCGATGTACCTAGGAACCTATACATACAGTATCAACATATGCTGTTAGGTGTGTGCACTGTTCGGGTGTTGATATTCCTTGTTCCAATAGCTGTTGTTTGTGCAATGGTTGAGGGCTGCCTATGTAGGATTCAGACAGTAGGCCACCTATACATTACAATTTACAGGTGGTTGTGTGTGTGTGCCATCCAGTTTACTGTGTGTGCAGGTGGAGAGGTGTGTCAGTCCGTAGGGGCCTACACTGTCAGTGTATGTGCTATACGTTCCCTATTTGCCAAGGCGTGAGCATATTGGGCATGCCTCCATCTGCCTACTGGGGCTGGCAAAGGGTGTTCGTGGTCTGAATCCCTCTGTGCCTGTGATGGCCTTGGCAATTGCGGTGGGCTGTGATGTCCCTGCTGCAGCTGTTTCCGCAGGGTCATATTATGTAGCATGGCACATACTATGAAGATGTGGGCACACGTGCCTGGAGAGTACTGCAAGGCTCCACCAGATATGTCCAAGCAACGGAACCGTGATTTCAGCATGCCAAACACACGCTCTATGATGATTCTGGTTTGTGCGTGTGCCTCATTATGGCGTTCCTGCATGGGTGTGTGTGCATTTTTGATGGGAGTCATTATCCATGGCTCCAGTGCATAGCCAGCATCCCCCACAAGGTGGCCATGTGGGATGTCCCCCCTGACAAATACCTGATACAGCTGTGAGGAATGCCAGATGTGGGAGTCATGGTAGCTTCCAGGGATGCCAGCACATACATCCATGATATTGCCCTGGGCATTGCACATGACCTGGCAGTTGATGGAATGGTATCCCTTGCGGTTTATGTAGCACCTACCATGCTCACCGGGTGGTGACTTGATATGTATGTGTGTGCAGTCTATCACACCCAGTACCTCCGGGTAGTATGCCACATGGTGGAAGAGATGCATATTGCTGGCCAACTCCTCCTGAGTTCGGGGAAAGTATATATGCTCATTGGCATGTGGTAACATGGCGTCCAGGAACTGGTGTAGTACCCTGGATGTTGTTGCCTGTGAGATCCCCATTATATCTCCAGTTGGCCTTTGAAAGGTACCTGTGGCTAGTATTCTCAAGCTTACACATACCTTCGTATCCACTGGGATCGGTCCCCTCTGTTGTTTCTGGATCTCAGGCGTGGCCAGCACAGCTCAACTATTTGCTGTAAGATGTCCCTGTCCACCCTGTAACACTCTACTATCTACAGATCATGTAGCCCCTGGTAGGTTACCATTGGCCTGAACACTCTTCTCCTCCTCCGGGGCCTGCGGTGGTTGTCAGCATCATCCTCCACAACACCTTCAGTCTCTAACACATGGTGATAAATCACAGCTATGGCAGCTCCCAACATGTACATTGTAAAAGTTCCCCATCTGTTTACACCAATGGTGCAGTGTTTCAGAATACACAGGTGTGTGTGAGGTGCCTTCACACTTTATACTATTGTGCTTTGAACACAGATGATGTCATATGGTATGTATTTACAATCGGAGCTACAGGGTATCTTATGTGTTTTACCACAGGTACTGCTATTGTGGTGCCTTTGGTGTTGAATTACATTTAGCTGCCGTGGATTACCTCTTGCCCTTCCCTTAACATTTCTTAACATTTCCCCTCCCATTTTCTGGCATGCATCCAGCAGCCTGCTTTCCTTTGTACTTTCCAACACCTGGCTTATCTTGCGAAATGTGTTCTATGGCCGATCTACTGCAGGTTTGCTTTGTTCTGCTATGACAGTTCTCTTTTCTTTGCAATCTGACACCTCCCTTATCCTGTTCTGCAGGTTGCTGCGAGCAGAGTTGTTAGCTGCCATCGATTGCCCACTGTGAGTTAATAGGTGTTAATTGCTCAGTTGTACTCCAATTACCCTACTGCGGCATTTCCTTATTTTCTTTCCCTACCCTTCCTGTTTGAGCTATGGTACACGGCGCGTGCATCTGCTTACCGGGTTTCGGGCACGTTTTCATCCACGTACACATGCGCTTCTGGGCACCATATGTACTCTCAGCTAAACGATGCTATACCTACATCCCCACCCCTATCCTGCGGCTTTGCTTAGCAATGGGCAGCCCGGATTTGCATTGCTCCAATGTGCTCACAGCTACGGTGGCACACCCTGCTGATGTCATGTATACCTCCAAACCACTCCTCGATGTTGTAGCGCTGCACCGTATGGTACATCCTTAGTCCATCAGGACATTTGCGATTCACTATTACTTGCCTCATTTGCATAGCATTGACTACTAATTCATAGTTACCATGCCGAACACTGTCACAGACCCTTAGCAAACCTTGTAGCTTGGTTGTGGTGTACCATGCATACCATTGAGTATTATGGTGAAATCATGATTTGTATTACATTGTGATTTTATGACATTTGTATATATTTTCCTTGTCTTCCCATTTGCGCACACATGCCCTGTGGTTGTATTTTGCGTTACTGTGGACATGACATTAAATGTTGTTTTTTAGGTGTTGTGCATCTTTTCTTATGCCATTGGCTGTATATTTAGCCAGTGGCATATGTTAACTTTGTAATACATGAGTCTGGTCCACTTTCATAGCTCCGATGTTCTGTTTGGCAAAATGTAAACCATTTTTTTTTTTTTTTGTTTACATTTCTGTGGGCTTACGCTATGCCTGCACCACTTAATGAATCGCTATGTACCTTCATTTGCATGGTGCAGTACTGCTCATGGGGTGATTAGCATACCTGAGCTGAGGGCTGCGCAGATCTGGCGTACGCTGGTAGTTCACGTGGAATTGAATCATACCTGAATCGCTCGGCGGCCATATTTGGCATTATACCGCCTAAGCTACGCCTGCTCCTGGCGTAAGCTTCATGAATCCCGGGGTGTATCTTTTCTTCAAAAGGGAAAGGACACTAAATAGACTAATTTCACCCTTCACTGCCATTTTTAAGCCAAGTTAAATCACTGGAAGTTTCAAAATAATTTCCATAATCAACTATGAGGTGAAGATCGGATTCATCAATGCCCATTAGCGTAAATAAAATTACTACATACATAAATAAATAAATAAATAAATACATAAATAGATAGGTAAATAACTAAATCTGTTGCTTAGAGGCTTGATTTACTTCAGAGAAAATCCAGGTATGTGCCATAACAGAAGCATTGTTCAAATACTTGTCTTGCATTCTTCAAACACCTTTCCAGTCAAATCATCTCACTGAGTAAGAAGGTAAACTATACATTTTCATCTGTCAGTCTTTCAAAACCTGGATTATTGAAACAAATTCTCAGCATGAAGTACTCCACATGCAAGTTGAAATAAACTGCACAATCTATACTTCTTGAATGTGCTTTTGCACTCCTTCCACATTTTCTCAAGAATATGAACATTTCCTTAATAAACATATAACACACTCAAAAAATTAAAATTATTTCTACTTGGGTCCTACATCGTCCCTTCTTTAACTGAAAAACAAAGCTACTGTGCTTCAGTTCGACTCAATACTTAGTAACCACCACTTCTGAAACACAACAGCACCTCCACAAACCCAAAACAAACAAATCCGCTTCAAGAATATTGTAAATCCAACAATAAAATTTACTCCACCTTGTAAAATGTTAAGCGCTTTCACTCACTAAACTGTGAGCTTCTTCAGAACAGTAACTAACTTTTTCAAACAATTTAAATACCTAAAATGGTGCCAACAATTTAAAATCAACCATTCTTAAAGTGACATAGTAAAAAATATTGCATCTAAAACCTATTGTTTTTTAAACCTCTTTTAGACATAAGAAGATGATTATTTATGCATATTATTCACATTATGTATGTATATATTTCACATTATGTATGTATATATTATACATAGCAATAGGTTTTAGATGCAATATTTTTTACTGTGTCACTTTAAGAATGGTTGATTTTAAATTTTTGGCGCCAATTTAGGTATTTAAATTGTTTGAACAAGTTAGTTATTGTTCTGAAGAAGCTCACAGTTTAGTGAGTGAAAGCGCTTAACATTTTACAAGGTGGAATACATTTTATTGCTGGATTTACAATATTCTTGAAGCAGATTTGTTTGTTTTGGGTCTGTGGAGGTGCTGTTCTGTTTCAGAAGTGGTGGTTACTAAGTATTGAGTCGAATTGAAGCACAGTAACTTTGTTTTTCTGTTGTTGACCTAATGGAATCTGCACCTCCTACTATGAACATGCCCTCGCCCTTTAAATCAGATGAGATTAGGAGACTTCAGTCGGAAGTATCCTTATTGAGGGGCGATGTGAGTAAGTTGTTGTCCCTATTTAACACACACGATTTTCGAGTGTGTAAAGGTACCAATGACGTTTGGCAAACCAGCGAAGTGAACTGTTCTTTGAAATTAGCGCCAGAAAGGGATTTGTTCCAACACAGTTCGCTAGACACAAGTAGACGTAATGTGGAAGGCGAGTTGGTGTACAATAGGAGCAACTCTATGGTTACTTCATCACCGGAAATACCGAATGGACAAATATTTAAAAACATGGAGGATATTGATTTACCAATGCAGCCACATCGAAATGAACAAGGTAATAGCAAGGTTGCGTCTAATGATTTCACTTTTGATTTTTTGTTTAACAATCATCTTGAGGAAGCTATCCAGACTGGTGCTAAGCCGAAAAGGAAACAAACCTTGCAAACGTATGGTAATACACAAGCGGCTCTTAAAGGTACTGTTAGTGATGGTGTTACATTTGAGAAAAAGAATGTAAATGACAATAACATGGGTGGTCAATTAAAAACATTCTTGGAACGTAACTGTGTTTTTGATAGTGCACGGAGTGTTAATATGAATGAAAATTTTGACCCTCGTAATATAAAAGGAACTTTAAAAGATCTTATTTATTCTATGGGGAAAATGTTAAATATTATTAATTCTGTTAAACTCGTCAATGCATATCTTTCCAAATGTATAGATATTCATATTGTTCCGATGGGTTTAAGATTTTTTAAGACACCTATGGGTGTCGATTTATCAGTTAACAACAAAAATGAATTTACCAAGTTGTTTGATTCTTTTGGAGTGTAGTATATGAATTTATTGATTAAATGTAATGATGAGAAGTTATGTAAATTGATGAATGAAGTTGAACAGTTAAATGAAATTATTATTAGGGACTTAATGTTTCCTCAATGGGAAAGACTATATGTCAAACAATTTGAACTAGTGGAACAAAAAAACAAAAAGGTATATGAAAAGAAATGCAAAAAAATCCAAAGAGATACTGAACAATATAGTAAGGGCATGTCATACACTTGGGGTGAGACCAAACACTTGAGTACATCTGCACATGCTTCTAGAAATATAGGAAGGTATTTGGATGAAAGGACAAATAAGTTGGATAGTCAGCCATTTTATGGAAATAATGTTAATAATTCAAATTTTCACAGGGACATGAGGGACGGAGAACACAAAGAATGGATAAGGGGAGGGAAATGGAGAAAGAAGGGTCACAATTATTAAACATTAGTAGTATATCTAGGGTGACGGAAGGTAATGACGGAGAATCAAATGAAGAAAAAAGTGGCATAGAGGTTGATGGACCAGTTCCCCAGTACAATAATTTTAAAATATATAATTATACACAACTTCCTATTAATAAAATTCATTTTGATTTATTATCCAAAGGGATGAAATATATCCCCACAGGTTGTTTTAAGTTAGTTGACTGTTTAAATGAATTCAAATTATTCATTAGGAGACTTAACTTAGGCTTACTATTCAGAAATAGTGAGGTTAATATGATGAACGAAAATAAAATAAAGAAAAAAAGTAATTTTATTCTGATTATGCATCCTACTGTTCAATTATTTGACAATATAGTTACAAGACAAATTTATCAATTACAGAACATGAGAAATAAGAAAGTTAAGAGCAATCTTACTAAATCAGAATTGTATACATTAAAGGAATTAAGTAACAACAAAGATATCAGGGTAACGAAATCCAATAAGGGGGGCGGTATTGTGATATTTCACAGCTCAGAGTAGAATATGAGGATGTTTGATATTTTACATATATCAGGGAATTATGAGATAGTATCCCTAAATGAAATTAATATTGCATATAGGAGAATAGACCTACACATAGAGGAGTTTCTTATTGACAGAAGAATAACAGGGGATACATATAGGTTTATGAAAGTGGAATTTCTCCAGCTTGCCACGTTAGTAGGGATACCTAAAACTCATAAGAGTGTAAGCAATCTGCCTTTTAGACCCAATATATCTGGGAGTAGGTCTAAAACTTACCCTTTAGGAGTTGTTGTAGATACTATATTGAAACATATTTATGGTAAAGTGGAGCATATGGTTAAAGATTCATGGCAGTTTCTGGAAAATTATCCAATTGATAGCTGGAAACCCAATCTTACATACATTTCTATTGATGCAGTAGATTTGTTTTCCAGTATTCCTAAACATGAAGGAATGGAAGCTTTCCAAAACAGCATCATGAAGTACAGTGACCTAGAAGGGGATACTATTTGTCTAGTGTTAGATTTAATGTCTATAATTTTAGACCACAATTACATTTACTATGATGGGGAATTCTTCAGGCAAACCAAGGGGGTAGCTATGGGGGCAGCTTGTGCCCCCATATATGCCAACTTGGTTATGCTTGATTGGGAGAATTCTGTCATTTTTGACAATGAATTTTTCAAAGACATTCGATACGATTCTAGATTTCTAGATGACATTTACATACTGTGGGAAGGGGACGGTGATCATCTCATTCAGTTTATGCAGTACATTAATACTAGCAGTAGGTTTTTAAAGTTTACACTTACAAGTAGTTCTATAGGGGTACCCTATTTGGACACATATGTATTTGATGGGTTAAATAAGTTTAAGTCGAAAATTTACAGAAAGAGTACATATACTAATTCTTACATAGAATATTCGAGTAACCATCCGAGAAAAATGAAGTATAATATTTTCAAGGGGCAATGTGTAAGAGCCATCAGAATGACTTCAAGTTACAATGATGTTGTGGATGAGTTAAATTTTATTACTAATTTATTTACAGATAGAAATTATAAAGTAGAGATGATGGAAGATGTGAGGGAATATGTATTGATTGAAAGGGGGTACAAATATGTTCCATTATTGGGAGCTATGGTTAAAGGAAATTTACAGAATACTAAGAAAGAAACAACACTGAAAAGTTTCAAGAGAGCATGCGCAGTAGAGTATGGTCCCTACACAACAACATTAAGGAAATTATTTCCAACACGTGGAAAGTCTTAGTGGTAGATCAAGAAATCAAAGAAGTTGTAGGTTTGAAACCCACGTTTGTGTACAAAATGGGAAGAAACATCAAAAGATATTTAGAACAAGGCATCAGGAATAGGGGAGTAGAGAATAGTGACAAACATACTACAAAATGTGGGTTATGTAATCAATGTCAAGCCATAAATGAAAGTGAGGGACTGGTTTTGGATAATATCAGTAGAACTAAGATCAAGTTTGTAAAAGGGAATTGTGCAACTAGATATGTGATATATTTGGCCAAATGCATGGAATGTTCCGGAAACTATATAGGTAAAACAGAACAATGTTTTAAGAAGAGGATTTATGTCCACCTATATAGTATAAGGACTAAGGATAATAAAAACGCACTGTATAGGCATGTGGAGAAACATGGAATTGAACACAAAATTACTTTTGGTATTTTGGAAAATACAATCCCAGACCCTGGGGGGGGGTGATATTAAGACCGTGTTGGCATGTAGGGAAATATGGTGGCAGTTCTTTACAGATGCCAACATTCCCCCTGGATTAAATGATTTTATATCAATTAAACCTCTTTTGGACAGAAGAAGATGATTATTTATGCATATTATTCACATTATGTATGTATATATTTCACATTATGTATGTATATATTATACATAGCAATAGGTTTTAGATGCAATATTTTTACTGTGTCACTTTAAGAATGGTTGATTTTAATTTTTTGGCGCCATTTTAGGTATTTAAATTGTTTGAACAAGTTAGTTATTGTTCTGAAGAAGCTCACAGTTTAGTGAGTGAAAGCGCTTAACATTTTACAAGGTGGAATACATTTTATTGCTGGATTTACAATATTCTTGAAGCGGATTTGTTTGATTTGGGTTTGTGGAGGTGCTGTTGTGTTTCAGAAGTGGTGGTTACTAAGTATTGAGTCGAACTGAAGCACGGTAACTTTGTTATTCTGTTGTTGACCTAATGGAATCTGCACCTTCTACTGTGAACATGCCTTCGCCCATTAAATCAGATGAGATTAGGAGACTTCAGTCGGAAGTATCCTTATTGAGGGGCGATGTGAGCAAGTTGCTGTCCCTATTTAACACACACGATTTTCGAGTGTGTAAAGATACCAACGATGTTCGACAAACCAGCGAAGGGAACTGTTCTTTGAAATTAGCGCCAGAAAGGGATTTGTTCCAACACAGTTCGCTAGACACAAGTAGACGTAATGTGGAAGGCGAGTTGGTGTACAATAGGAGCAACTCTATGGTTACTTCATCACCGGAAATACCGAATGGACAAATATTTAAAAACATGGAGGATATTGATTTACCAATACAGCCACATCGAAATGAACAAGGTAATAGCAAGGTTGCGTCTAATGATTTCACTTTTGATTTTTTGTTTAACAATCATCTTGAGGAAGCTATCCAGACTGGTGCTAAGCCGAAAAGGAAACAAACCTTGCAAACGTATGATAACACACAAGCGGCTCTTAAAGGTACTGTTAGTGATGGTGTTACATTTGAGAAAAAGAATGTAAATGACAATAACATGGGTGGTCAATTAAAAACATTCTTGGAACGTAACTGTGTTTTTGATAGTCCACGGAATGTTAATATGAATGAAAATTTTGACCCTCGTAATATAAAAGGAACTTTAAAAGATCTTATTTATTCTATGGGGAAAATGTTAAATATTATTAATTCTGTTAAACTCGTCAATGCATATCTTTCCAAATGTATAGATATTCATATTGTTCCGATGGGTTTAAGATTTTTTAAGACACCTATGGGTGTCGATTTATCAGTTAACAACAAAACTGAATTTACCAAGTTGTTTGATTCTTTTGGAGTGTAGTATATGAATTTATTGATTAAATGTAATGAAGAGAAGTTATGTAAATTGATGAATGAAGTTGAGCAGTTAAATGAAATTATTATTAGGGACTTAATGTTTCCTCAATGGGAAAGACTATATGTCAAACAATTTGAACTAGTGGAACAAAAAAACAAAAAGGTATATGAAAAGAAATGCAAAAAAATCCAAAGAGATACTGAACAATATAGTAAGGGCATGTCATACACTTGGGGTGAGACCAAACACTTGAGTACATCTGCACATGCTTCTAGAAATATAGGAAGGTATTTGGATGAAAGGACAAATAAGTTGGATAGTCAGCCATTTTATGGAAATAATGTTAATAATTCAAATTTTCACAGGGACATGAGGGACGGAGAACACAAAGAATGGATAAGGGGAGGGAAATGGAGAAAGAAGGGTCACAATTATTAAACATTAGTAGTATATCTAGGGTGACGGAAGGTAATGACGGAGAATCAAATGAAGAAAAAAGTGGCATAGAGGTTGATGGACCAGTTTCCCAGTACAATAATTTTAAAATATATAATTATACACAACTTCCTATTAATAAAATTCATTTTGATTTATTATCCAAAGGGATGAAATATATCCCCACAGGTTGTTTTAAGTTAGTTGACTGTTTAAATGAATTCAAATTATTCATTAGGAGACTTAACTTAGGCTTACTATTCAGAAATAGTGAGGTTAATATGATGAACGAAAATAAAATAAAGAAAAAAAGTAATTTTATTCTGATTATGCATCCTACTGTTCAATTATTTGACAATATAGTTACAAGGCAAATTTATCAATTACAGAACATGAGAAATAAGAAAGTTAAGAGCAATCTTACTAAATCAGAATGGTATACATTAAAGGAATTAAGTAACAACAAAGATATCAGGGTAACGAAATCCAATAAGGGGGGCGGTATTGTGATATTTCACAGCTCAGAGTAGAATATGAGGATGTTTGATATTTTACATATATTGGAATTATGAGATAGTATCCCTAAATGAAATTAATATTGCATATAGGAGAATAGACCTACACATAGAGGAGTTTCTTATTGACAGAAGAATAACAGGGGATACATATAGGTTTATGAAAGTGGAATTTCCCCAGCTTGCCACGTTAGTAGGGATACCTAAAACTCATAAGAGTGTAAGCAATCTGCCTTTTAGACCCAATATATCTGGGAGTAGGTCTAAAACTTACCCTTTAGGAGTTGTTGTAGATACTATATTGAAACATATTTATGGTAAAGTGGAGCATATGGTTAAAGATTCATGGCAGTTTCTGGAAAATTATCCAATTGATAGCTGGAAACCCAATCTTACATACATTTCTATTGATGTAGTAGATTTGTTTTCCAGTATTCCTAAACACGAAGGAATGGAAGCTTTCCAAAACAGCATCATGAAGTACAGTGACCTAGAAGGGGATACTATTTGTCTAGTGTTAGATTTAATGTCTATAATTTTAGACCACAATTACATTTACTATGATGGGGAATTCTTCAGGCAAACCAAGGGGGTAGCTATGGGGGCAGCTTGTGCCCCCATATATGCCAACTTGGTTATGCTTGATTGGGAGAATTCTGTCATTTTTGACAATGAATTTTTCAAAGACATTCGATACGATTCTAGATTTCTAGATGACATTTACATACTGTGGGAAGGGGACGGTGATCGTCTCATTCAGTTTATGCAGTACATTAATACTAGCAGTAGGTTTTTAAAGTTTACACTTACAAGTAGTTCTATAGGGGTACCCTATTTGGACACATATGTATTCGATGGGTTAAATGAGTTTAAGTCGAAAATTTACAGAAAGAGTACGTATACTAATTCTTACATAGAATATTCGAGTAACCATCCGAGAAAAATGAAGTATAATATTTTCAAGGGGCAATGTGTAAGAGCCATCAGAATGACTTCAAGTTACAATGATGTTGTGGATGAGTTAAATTTTATTACTAATTTATTTACAGATAGAAATTATAAAGTAGAGATGATGGAAGATGTGAGGGAATATGTATTGATTGAAAGGGGGTACAAATATGTTCCATTATTGGGAGCTAAGGTTAAAGGGAATTTACCGAATACTAAGAAAGAAACAACACTGAAAAGTTTCAAGAGAGCATGCGCAGTAGAGTATGGTCCCTACACAAACAACATTAAGGAAATTATTTCCAACACGTGGAAAGTCTTAGTGGTAGATCAAGAAATCAAAGAAGTTGTAGGTTTGAAACCCACGTTTGTGTACAAAATGGGAAGAAACATCAAAGGATATTTAGAACAAGGCATTAGGAATAGGGGAGTAGAGAATAGTGACAAACATACTACAAAATGTGGGTTATGTAATCAATGTCAAGCCATAAATGAAAGTGAGGGACTGGTTTTGGATAATATCAGTAGAACTAAGATCAAGTTTGTAAAAGGGAATTGTGCAACTAGATATGTGATATATTTGGCCAAATGCATGGAATGTTCCGGATACTATATAGGTAAAACAGAACAATGTTTTAAGAAGAGGATTTATGCCCACCTATATAGTATAAGGACTAAGGATAATAAAAATGCACTGTATAGGCATGTGGAGAAACATGGAACTGAACACAAAATTACTTTTGGTATTTTGGAAAATACAATCCCAGACCCTGGGGGGGGGGGGTGATATTAAGACCGTGTTGGCATGTAGGGAAATATGGTGGCAGTTCTTTACAGATGCCAACATTCCCCCTGGATTAAATGATTTTATATCAATTAAACCTCTTTTGGACAGAAGAAGATGATTATTTATGCATATTATTCACATTATGTATGTATATATTTCACATTATGTATGTATATATTATACATAGCAATAGGTTTTAGATGCAATATTTTTACTGTGTCACTTTAAGAATGGTTGATTTTAATTTTTTGGCGCCATTTTAGGTATTTAAATTGTTTGAACAAGTTAGTTATTGTTCTGAAGAAGCTCACAGTTTAGTGAGTGAAATCGTTTAACATTTTACAAGGTGGAATACATTTTATTGCTGGATTTACAAAATTCTTGAAGCGGATTTGTTTGTTTTGGGTTTGTGGAGGTGCTGTTGTGTTTCAGAAGTGGTGGTTACTAAGTATTCTTTAACTGGAAAAACTATGCTTCAGCCAAAAGTCACGAGTAAAAACTACTGTACTTCATAAACATTAAAGATCATAATTTCATGGGAAAATGCCAAAAACAACATCCTGAAAAACATCATACTCAGCTAAGCTAAAATCCCAACACTTCTCTTTTACTCTAATTACGATTTTGTGACATAACTTCCTATGTACCAAACTTCATACATAGGTTACCATCTCTAAGAATTATTCAGATATTGGGCATACACATTGTGTTCACCTTGTGCAAGTCAATTAGACTGGTTGAAACCTCCATTTCACATAATCTATTCCTGAAATGTTATGACCCTCTACAGCACTTTAAACTATGGCATAAGAACTTTGTAAATAGGTTACCATCTCTAAGAATTATTCAGATATCGGGTATAACACACTGTATTCACCTTGTGCCAGTCAATTAGACTGGTTGAAACCCCCATTTCACATAATCCATTTCTGAATTGTTATGACCCTCTACAGCATTTTAAACAATAGCATCAGAAAATGAATTTATGTGAAGCATAAATATACTGGAAAATTCTGCAATAAACCTAAATGGTGGAATTACAACATCATTTAGTTATTCTGTTAATTAAGCATTGTACTTTGGGACACTGGAAAAGGTTGCACCAGCAAACTTTCTTCATGAAACTTACTATTAGAAGAATGAGAAGCAGAGTCCCCCATTGCTGGGTCACTTTTTGTTGGATAAACTTTTTTTTTTCATTTCATCCTTAGCCTGATCTGCATCAAAAAGTTACTTTGTTCCTTCAGTAAAAGTACTCTGAAGACAACTGGATACAGCAGCTTGAATCTCACACCCACCTCTTGATGTTCCCTAATCACTGGAATAAATTTGCTTTTCTTCTTCCTGATGAACAGTGAGTCATAATTTTCTACAAGCACTCTGATGTCTCCAACTTTTAATATGTTGCCCTTCTGCCACAGTTTTATCAATATCAACGCTTTCTGTTGGTATGATTGCATCTTTACTAGTATAGGTCTTGGATCCTTTCTCATGACCAGGTTTGGAGCATACACTCAATGTGCCCTTTCAATTAACAGTTTCTGCTGTGGGATACCAGTCCATTTGCTTATTCATGCTTTCATAAAATGAATACAGTTCCTTCCAATTTTTCTGATACAGCAGAAAATCTCAGGTTTTCTCTGCTAGCTTTGTCTTTTAGCTCTACTATTTTTCACAACAGCTCTTCTTGAGATGCTTCATACTCAGCCAGCTTTTTTCATTTCTTTCTCTAATTTTCCAGTTTTATCATTTCATCTGAACAGCTAGTTAAAGATGATTCTTTCTTTCTTGACTTTTGTTATTTGAGTTGATATATGCCTTCAATGTTTCATTTACTTTAATCACTTATGAGTATATTTGACTTATCTTTCATCTAAATTACTGGAAGCCATGGATTGAACCAAAGCTGAAACTTGAACTGCTTTATGCTGAACAGCTGCAGGGTCCTTCTCAGACAGTGTTCTTTCTCTAAACCTTTTTCTGGACAATTTTCGGTCAGATTTTTCCAAATTTCTTCTTTGCTGGCATCCAAGCAGTATACTTACTAGACAGTAACTTAAATTTACTCAAAAAAACTGTTTCAGTGGCACTTTTTCTCATTTTTTTGTTTTCACACTGTGGTAGCTAAAGTTAATATATGATCTGTGTACAGCCATCTTGGAAGTCCAAAATCATGTAATTATTATGCCAAAATAAATGACCATACACATTTTTCAAACTTTATCCATCCCAACACAATATTACTAAAATAAACTCCCCTCAAAAAGACCTTATTAATACAACCATGAGAAGCAAAAATTCAGTGAAGTTAAAACTTGCCATCAAGACAGGTGACAATAAGTAGGCCTTCCAGAAATAGTTCTGTGAAATAAAGACAAAGGAATAAGAATGCAGCATGGCAAAACAAGATGGTAGCACTACAACATGTGTAACAGATGTAGTAAGCACACAACTGGACAGATGTGGAACTATTTTAGGACACAAAAGAAGAACCACATTTACCAGTCCTTCCTGCAACACAGGTCAATAAAAGATTAAATCCAAACTGGTCACTTTTGCTAAAAGTAATGTGAGAGACATTTCCAACCAACTAAATGAGAGAACAAGAAGGCTGAAATGGGTGGATATACCTGCTTCCATGCATTCTTGAGAGAGCATTAAAAACTGGATACTTCCTTGATATCAGGAAGAGGCTATTATAGCCCCAATCCAAAAGTGAGACCCTTCCTCAAAGCCAAAGAATTAAAATATAACCAGTCTTAAAAACATGTTGTGCATCAATCTGTAAACATAATTAGGCAACACAGAAATCTTCATTTATCATGACTTAATCTGATATGTTTTGGTCAAGGAAAGCTTTTGCATACTCAGTCTAGTAAATTTCCTTGACACTGCAACCACCAACATGGAAGAAGAAAAATTCATACATGCAACATTCTTCAGTCAAGATAAAATATTTGACACTATAGCCAATGATGGAGTCACAGTTAGAGATATAAAGGTAAATGGAGATGTAACAACAAGGTCCACAATGGGTACATGGGTATATACAACACAAAATAACAGGATTCATATCTTTACCATCCCCTGCCACTACTGGTGTTCTTTAAGTTTCTATGCTGGGATCACTTCTTTCTGGCTTTGTTTTCTCATATGTCAGAAATTATTCCAGTGTCTAGCTTATCAAACATTCAGAAGACCCTGTTCTGCAAACTAATCACGCATGTCTAGTGCAACTGGAAAAGGTACAGATTCCTCATGAACAGAATCAAGGAAATCCGGGTTTTGCCTTTGGACAAAAACTACCAAACCATCTGTTTTATTACTATGGTTGCCTTCTTAGAGGAGGCTAATTTAACAGAGCATTAAAGTGCCCTAGACTATATGAAATCATTTGCTTAGAATACCCTTCTGGTTATCTGAACACAGGAGGAGACTTGGTGTCATTAATATTAAAATCAAGTGTACTGTGAAATGTGGCAACTTCATGCTTCAAAAACGTCTATTTCTTGAAATAAATTATTTTCCTTTGTTATACTTAACTTTCTCAGCCCATGCATTCAGGAAAGAACTGGATGAGTCCAACATGGCATCTGGAGCATCAGTCTTTTCAATGAGCAATAGTCTCTGAGCTTGTTTGCTAAATCTATAAACCTGAGATGGCTGTAGATTCTCTCCTCACACCCATTGATTGGATTCATGTTCCATTACTGCCACTGCTGTGATACATTAACAGGATACTAAAATCCCAAGGTACCATTTCCAGATGAGGTGTTAAACTGGGGTGCCACCTGTTTAATTTGGTCTCATTTTAAGTGGATGTTGCCATTGTTATGGCACTTCAAAATATAAATAATCTTATGAGATATTAGAACAAACATTAGAAATTAAACATAATTTACATAATTACAGAATCAAAAGTTTATAGGGCCATGATTTCCTTTTTATGTTATTTGAAATTTAGGATCATCTGTGTTTCAAATGAAAATTCACATGATACATTTACTCTTCCATTTGATTATGACCTTGTCCTAGAAAGGAGTTTGTATGTCCCAAGTTTCTTGCTGCTGTGTTAACCAGGACTCTCGTCTCCTTGTAGGGTCTCTCTGTGGAAGAGAGGCAATGCCAGCAGTAATACATAAAAAGGGATCCTCATGATCATACTTTTAAAGAACCCAGCTAAACCACATAGCACAGATGGGCTCAGTGTTAAAATGTTGCACTGAGCCACCATGGGTGCTCTATAATTGGTCAGGAGATAGCAGTTGTCATGTGTTAAGGCAGGCAACTGCCAGGTAGCAGACAAATACACTAGGATAGGTGAGATTATGACAGCAAGTTTTGGAAATTTGAATCTAAAACATCTCCGCACTTGTAAGAAAGTGGGTGTAGCTTTTGCATGAGTATGAGATATACCAGCTGCATTTAGCTTGTCTTTTCTCTACAAACCACACTGATTCTGAAATCAGACTTTCTGCATTGTGTAACCTCTTGTCTTCTCCAGAACTGACCATTAGAATAGGCTCAGGTAGGTTGAGGGATATTTACAAGACCCTTCAATATATTGTACAGTTAGGAGTTTATTCCAGGCTTGCATCAGTGGACTACAGTTTGCAGAAATGAAAACACTCACTTTCTTTGATGCATATGCTTTTAAAAGATATTAATGGCATTTAGACTTCCTAGAGACAAGAAGGACAGTTCAATGCATACACTTGATATGATGAAGGTATTTGCAGGGGTGTGATGGGGATAATTGGCTTTCCTGACCTGATTCCAGTGGTAAACTGTTTTTTTGTTTTTGGAAAATTATGCTGGTCATGGTCCATTAACAGAAAACATCATGTTCATTTTTGGAAGACTATGCTAGTCAAGACCCATCAATAGCAAACATCATGTTTAAACACAAGGATGTCTATACATATATTCAGCACTAGAGCACCTATTTACAAAATACAAATAAACAACTCTGCAGTCATGATAACAGACACCAGACTTTATGTTCTGGTACTGCAGGTCAACAGATATACTGAGCTGCATCTTTGAAGGCCAGTGGGACTTAGGCACTAGAAGTGTTTGAAATTAAGTGAAAATTAGGCGGATTTTGTTGTTTTACTAGTTAGGGATACTAAGCTGCATGCTGAGCACAGCCGAATATTGAACTAAATTTAATCGCCTTGGTAGCAGCTGGGCACAATCCTTAAATTAAAACTTGCAGCATAGGTATCCTGGGAGCACATGACTTGTACCTATCTATCTATGTATCTATCTATTTATTTACCCAAGTTGTTGGTCTGGTCTACTGACCATTTTCAGTTATGACCAAGCTACAAACAGCCACATCACAAAGCTACACAACCGTGATGCTACAGAGACTGTGACTTATAAAATATTAGGAGAATTCTGGAAACATGGAGGCTAAATGGACCTTGATCAAGACTTCAATAATTATTCTGATAGCAAAGAATTGAATTTGCCACTTGTTATCATTTATACTTTCAGTGCTGAATTTGTATTCATTATTGCATGCTTTACTCTATAACTTTTTTCTTTTTTTTCTTTTTAATATATAGACATTTATTTCTTCTGCTTTTGATATACTCAATTTTCTTGTTATTTTTGCTTGAATTAGCCTATTTTCTAAGTTGTTCATTCTGGGCTTAGGTCATGCTTAGAAAGGGCATTGATGATAGCTTTCAACCATGATTAGCAAGCAGATAAATAAATAATCAATGTTAGTGAATGGCTTTTTTTGATAGCAAGGTGAAGTGTATTCTCTTATCTTAAAAGATGTGGTAAAATATGAGTGTTATTTTTGATTACTAATATCAAAGTCACAAAGAAAAACCACAAACCTGTACCCTCTGGATAAATGCCAAAGTACCAACAAATGCAAAAACGTAGTACAGCTTTGTTCTGTTTCTCTTTCAAGGACTTTGGCTCAGATGTATCACTGGGAGAGCCAACAATAGATTGGGGAACCTTATTCCAAGCATAAATATTAGTAATTAAAAAAGTTCTAGTGCTGTGGCTGAACGATGACACAATTGTAGAATAACTTCTTTATTGAACAAGAGATGGGAGCGCTTTTGCAGTGTATCCCACTGCTTCTACAGACATAATGACAAACACACTACGTAATCTACTATATATCTTTGAGCAATCAATTTATCAATTAAACAATTTAAAATTTTAAAGTGATAATAAAACATATAAATATATATAAATATATAAATACATATACATAAAATTCATCCTTAAATATATAAAATATATAAAATCTATAATTGTGCCATATATATTCACTCAAGTCAAGTTTTTAGTGGCTGTTTTTTAAAACAGGTCTAATGGGTATTTTATCATTAAGCCCTTTACTTTCATGGGTTTTCAACCTTACTATCCATTTAGTTTCATTGACTTCTGCTTTATTCTTAATGTCCCCAAGTCTACTAGTTAGTTTTGTGTTTTCTACCATTATAAACTTAAAGTTATGTGTATGTGAAGTGCTCATTACATGTTTTGCTAAGGCATTCATGGTGACCTGTTTCTGTATATTATATAAATGTTCCCTTATTCTAAACTTAAACTTCCTGTCTGTTTTGCCTATATAAAAGGCCATGCAGGCCCCACAATAGGCAAGATATACTAAATGTTTAGAATCACAGGTGCCTTCTGCATGAAACCAAAAAGTCTTACCCAAATCTGGGTGGACAAATTTGTCTGTGGTGTCTACATATTGACAAAAGTTACAGCTTTAACACACACTGTCCCCCTTATTAAGACCTTCCTTATCATTTCTAGGATGACATAACATTCTCTTAATATTTCTCATGGTTTTATATATAAATGAGGGACGTGATCCAGCTATTCTCTTGACCTCTGGATCCGCTGACAATATAGGCCAAAACGTTCTGTATATATCAGTGGCAACTCTCACATTATTAGCATATTTGACTGGCATTCTACATGATGGATATCTCCTCTGTTTAATAGGTTCAACTCTTTCCATGTTTCTCTCAGAGAAATATGGTTTGCCAGATGTTGATCTACTATTTCTTACTATTTCCATGTTTTTTACTATTTTGTCTATGTGATATCCTCTATCAATGAATCTCTGTTCTAATAGATGAACTTCTTTCTTAAAGTCTTCTTCTTTCACACATAATCTAGATACCCTCATACCTTGCCATTTCATCACATTATCAAACATGTGTTGTCAGTGCATACTTGTTCTAAACAGGTAACTGGTTCTATAACACTCTTTCCTGTATACTTCTGTGGTAACTTCTCCCTCACTAGGGCTATTAAGAGTAATGTCCAAAAAGTCTAATCTAGTGTGTGAATATTTCATAGTGAACCTAAGAAACAGTGATGTCTGATTCAAATATGTCAAATATGTTTGTAGCAATTCCACTGTTCCGCCCCATAAAAAAATGTCATCCACAAACCGTCTATGAAATTTCACATTCTCTTTATATAAACTATTCAACACATGCTCTTGTTCCCACTCTGCCATCACTATATGGGAATAACTGTTTGCGCACGAAGTGCCCATCGCTACTACATGCTTCTGGAGATATAACTGATTCTCAAACAAAAAGACATTATTCTCCAATGATTATTTCCATTAAAAATGCCAGCAATTCTATTTTGACCTTGTCAAAAGTGGAGAATTTCTCCAAATATTTCTGTAACATAGCTGTGCCTGGTTCATTAGGTATGGCTGTGGAAAGGGATTGAACATCTAGTGTAACCATGATACATCCCTTTATTTCCCCTATATTATGTTGAAAATAATACTAATTTTCTATAAAAATGCTTAGAATCTCTAACTATATATATATTTTGGTCTACTAAGGGTCTCAAATCTTTTTCAATATATATGGAAAGTGGTTCAGTACACCAACCTTTGCCTGAGACTATAGGTCTCATTGGTACATCTGATGGGTCCTTATGTATTTTAGGTGTGCCTTGTATTATAGGTGTTAGTAGGTATTCAACACTAAAATCTATAAAACTCATATTCAAGTATTCTCAATGTTAATGCTTCTAGTAAAGTGCTATTAATCCTTGCCATTATTCTATCTACATCATGTGAAGATATTTTTTTTATAAGAAACTGGGTCATCTAACATATTCTTCATTTTTAATACATAAAATGCTTTATCCATAACCACAATGGGACCTCCTTTATCAGCAGGTCGTATACAAATACTTCTATCATGTTGTAAAGACTTTAAAGCAGCCCTCTCATCATATTTTAAATTATAAAATTCTCTTCTACCAACTTTATCTGACTCATTATAAAATGCATCATACATAGCATCAATACATAACTTCTCATACACATTCAAAACTGGATGGTTTACAGGTGTATATGTGCTAGGTTTCATCAAGTTCAAATTCTTATTAGAAACATCATTAGGTGTATCACTAGCATAAATAATTTTCAGAGTTACTGACCTCATAAAACATTTATGTGAGGAAAGCCTTATGATTTTCTGTCTTAGATGTGGGCAATTTGGACTCAGAGGTGCCTTTAGTGGATTTCACTGGTGCTCGCTCGTATTTGTTTGTTCAGGCTAAGGAGAGATTACTTTCAATTGTGGCCCTGCTCCTACTTGGTCCTAGACAGCAATGTTACCTTTTGGTATATAGTTACTTTATTGCAGATGTTTGCACACAGGTTTACTCTCCCTTGCAAACAGTGATGTTGTCCTGTCAGGTATTACTGATTTTGTGCAGCTCTATCTATATGCTGGCATGATAGTTTTGTGTACATTCAGAAGTTGGTGCCTGTTCCTCTACTGGAGTAAGTGGCTGTTCAGCTGTTTGTACCATCCCTCTGGTGGTTGTGATCAGCTTGTGGGACATTTTTCTTTTACCGAGGCTATAGGTAGGTCAGGAAAGATGGTGATATGACATGTGACTGCTTTTCTGTTGGATCTTGCCAGAGAGAATGATACAGTAATGGTGCTGTAGTGGTTGATCATGTTTGTTACTGCCAAGTCCGACATAGGTATCACATCTTGTGGGGGTATCAAGTGGCTGTCCTAAGGATGTAGCATTGATAAGATGGGGTCATCTCTGTGGACTTCTGTTCTGGTATGGTTGGAAATATACATCAGCCAGGATCAGGGTTATGGATGGAGTCTTGATAGATTTGTAGAGGGCAAGATATATGGGGGTGGGTGTCCTGAGTCAGATATGCTGGCCTGTAGCTAAGTATAATTTGCATAGGGGTCTTGCCGACAGTTGACTGCACTTGGAGTGTCTCATGTGCATTAGACTGTTTGACCAGCCTGGAGGTGTGTGTCTGTCTAATATATATTTATACTCCACCTTCTTTGGCTTTGCTGCCCACATTTTGGGGTCTGGCTGTTGGATAGGATGAGTGATCAGGTAAGGATGGGTTTCTCTCCGCAGCTGTGGGCCAGGTTTCTGTGAGTGCACAAATGTCATGATCTTCCAGGGTTTTGACGGCATTCAGTGAGTGCATTTTCCTTTAGACTCTTAGCATTTAGTGGCATGGCCTTTAATTTGCATTTTCTTGAGTGTTTTCTGTTGGTAGTATGGACTTCATGACTTTCCCTACAAAGGCACTATGGGGGAGGCAAGGCCCTTTGCCAGAGGCCTAAAGGCCAAGTGAGACAAATGCAGGCCATCTCTAGCAAGGCAGTGTGGTCTGTCAATCATATATTCCCAGACTGACAGGCAGTGGATCCTCTGGGATGACACCAGTGAGGAAGCCAAGTGTTACTGACAATCATTTTCTGTTTGTATTGAGCCATCATTCTGGGTGATGGCAGACTGCTGCTTACAGCTAGGGACATACCTGCATGGAACATATATTCAGCAAGCTGAATCATGTCTGTCTTCCTATAGTACAGGGAGGTACATCTGGCAGCATTCACACCACCATGGCCCAGACCGGAATGATGCCTGTACCTGCTGTGGGGTGACTTGAGTGCATGTGTGATATGGCAGATTATGGCACCTGACAAACAAGTGACAGTGACTTTCCACCTTATCCTGCCTGGTGAAAGGCACACACTGTGTCTCCCAGTGGAGTCTTCTATGAGTAATATGTTGGGTGTATGGTAAGGTCTTGGTGTTTGCAAGACCCTGGTGTGTGGAGTCTGCATGGTCTGTGGTGTGTAGGTTTGCAGAGTTGTCATGTGTTTTTGAATCTAAAGTGTCCTTTGTTTGGGTTTTTGTTTTGTTGCAGACCTCCACTTACATGGTTGTGTTGTGTATTTGCAGGTGATGTTTACTGACTCCATGCACTGCATGGGACCTATGTTACTGCACAATTTGTTCTGATGTCCACATTTTCCACTTATCTGGCCAGTGGTTCTGCTTCCCCTTATATGTGTCTCTTTGTCTTTCTGTAGTCCAGTCACAGGCTTTGCCCACAGTAGCTGCTGTTATGTATTTGTAATTCTGGTGTGAGCGAGGTAAATGCCGTAATATCACACACAGAGTTATGGACTTCACACCTCTAAGTGTACCTATTTACAGTAGCAGGTTGTCCATCATTGTACCACTACATTTGCATTTGCTGTAGTCCTCAGACGGTTTGTGTTGCTATATGTTATTATGAGACTACATGTTGGCCTAGCTGTCAAACCATCACAGACTGACATCTGGATAGGCCCATATATCACAGTCAGACAAAGGCCCACACATGGGGACAGGATGTTAATATGGTTCTGCCAAACATAGACAGTTGGGAGACCAGTTTAGTATTTGCTTGCTTTCTCTTATGGGTATGACATCTGCTTCCCCACTGTCTGCCATTGATGTTTTGATATGTACCTTTCTTGTTTTGCAAATAGTTGGCAGGCGAATGCATGTTAGGACAAGCAGAATAGATATACAAGGAATACTTGTGCTCCTTCTGTGACAACCTATCATTCCAGGGGTATGGATGTTGGCCAGTGACATGTTGTCAGTGCTGACATGGTAAGTTGGCAGCCTTTTATAACCTGGCAGTACACTGACCTTCAGGTACCTGTTGTACTACTAAGCAACACACCTCCTGACTTTTTAGAGCCAGACATCTGGACAAAGCCATAAGTAATTTAGGGACAAGTCCTACATATAGGGATCATTGTTAAATATTGGCCTTACAAACCTAGAAAGGTGATACAATAACAGGTTTTGCATAAGCATGCATTTTCCTAACGGGTATGAAGTCTGAAACTACAATCTTGTCATTATTTTATGACTTTAGTCTTTTGTGATTTGCCAGTGATTTGTCAGAAAACCATCATTATGACAGAGTCATACAGATACTTGTGTTTCATTGTCCTGAGTGCATGCATGATCTGATAGGCAACTGACTGTGACTGTCTCCTTGCTCAGCCTGGTGAGGAGACCATCAGTGTGTCTCACAACAAAGTCTCAAATAACCAATATATTGGGTTGTGTGTTAGTTTGTCTAAGGGCTTAGAGGTGAGACATTGTGATATGTGGTTGTATGCGTCCTGGGAAGTGTTGTCATTGCAGAGTGTTTTGGAGGTTCTGAGGACAGCATCTGGGAGTCCTTTGAGGTCTGGGTAGATTGCATATAAGAGTCTCAGCATTTGTGACTTCAGGTGTCTGACCCATAGTACATGTAGTGTGTGTATTACTGGAAACCTGTTTGGAGATACCAGTGATTGTATGTGAGAGCTTCTAAAGACAGAGCTTAGTTACATATGTCACATATTGTGCCAGCCTACTTATGAATAAGGCACTTGTTATAAACATTAGTCAATTCCTACATTTTGTCTCTGGATGTCCATTTCCATCCAGTTGGGTACAGAGAGAATAGGAAAGTGCACATCCATGGCTATTGGTCCTCTTTTTTGTGCTCAGTGCAATTGGGGTTTGGAGTTGTTGGGCTTGAGGGAGAGGTGTAGGATTGATCAAAAACCACACTTTGGGTAATGTTTCTCAACAGTCAAGCTAGCTGCTGTACACTCAGTTAGATGCTTGACAAAATAGCAGCGGAAGCTTTATATAAAAAATGCACCCATACAGGGCATGGCAAAACACTGCTGCACAGGACAGCACAGGTTATAGGAGATGGGTTTACATCAGTAAACTGCTAAAATGCAGATTATGCACTATAAGTGTATCTCTCTCTCTCTCTCTCTCTCTCTCTATATATATATATATATATATATATATATATATATACATATATATAGATTCACTTTATAATATTGAACTACTGAAATATCGAATTTCAGTATTTTGAGACTAAAATAGAGAAAGCCCAGTTCCGTGAAAGACCACAAAACTGAATCCGGAAATGTCGAATCAGCAGTTATGGTGGTGCGCTGTGTTAATGGATAGTTGGAGATTCAGGGAAGTGTTTATATTTGAAGGGTTTTGGGTAGGGATTTTAGTGTATGTTAGTGTGTTGGGAAGTTGTAGGTGTAGTTTACCGTATGTAGGTAAGAGTGTGAGTGTGAAAGTGTTGAGAATGGTGGTGTTTGTACATATGTGATGTGTGTTTGTGTGAGGGTAATATAGATTGTATAGTGGTGGGTTTAATTTCTTTGTCTTTTTAGTGTGACCTCGGAGTTAGTATATCTATATCTATATATATATATATATATATATATATATATATATATATATGTGTGTGTGTGTGTGTGTGTGTGTAGCAGAGGTGTGAGGGGCTCAGCCCGCCACATGAGGTGTGGAGGGGGGATTGACCCCCTTCTTATATGTAGGGTAGGTTTGTGTAGTTGCGTTGCTGTGTTTGTGTGTGTTTTGTTTGTTTGTTGTAGTGTGGGGAGGAAGGTGCATGTGTGTTTATTTGTGTGGTCTAGGGTGCGTTTAAAAGCCATGATTCTGACTTTCATGTTTTGGGGTTTCAGTATTTTGATTTTTCAGCTTTATAATCTCGAGATACTGAAATTTGATATTTCAGTATTTCGAGATTATAAAGTGAATCCCTTTAGATAGATAGATAGATAGATAGATAGATAGATAGATAGATAGATAGATAGATAGATAGATAGATAGATAGATAGATAGATAGATAAGACTCAGATCCTGCAACAATTCACAATTCTCTTACTACTGTGAATAAAACTACAAATCTAAGGTACCCAGACTAAGTAAAATCCAAGAAAGAAAAAAAAAAACACAGTGGAAATGTAATGAATGAGGCTCAGGTTCTGCAGCAATTCAAAAATGCTGTCACTATTGTGAGTGATACAACAAGACTAGACTAAGGTCACTAGATCAAATAAAATTTAAGCAAAAAAAAAAATTGTAGAAATGCAATAAATTGAATCCTGCAACAATTCACAATGCCATAGCTATTGTGAGTAATACTGCAAGACTAAGGCAGGAATTGAATAAAGCCTACACGGAGCAAAACTCTATGTCTGTATAGTGTAGCAGCTATTGCACGGAATATGGCTGCCAAGCAATCCAGTAAACAAGGGTGGGGGCGTCCATGAACCTCCCAGCACTATTCTGACATGGACACCCCTGAATAATGCTAATTACTGTGGTGGTGGTGCTGCGGTAGTGTTGTTGCCTCACAGTAAGACGTTGTCCTTTTTGATTCTCAACTAAAGCGTCTTCTGTGTGGAGACATGTGTGAATGGGCATACCTTCGTTGAAGGTTGTGAGTCAGGGCTGGAAACTCGGCACGTAAAAATCTACTGCCAATCATTAGCGGACCAGAGTTCCGCTGTGGCGACCCCTTACCGGGAAAATCCGAAAGACACAACAACCTCATTTGCTGGTGAAAACCATGCAAATGAGATGAATTAGTGATTCATTAAGCAGACAGGCATTCGTGTCAGAGCAGTGTTCACTGCCGAAATGTATTTTGCTACTAACCATGTACATTTCTGCAAAAATCAAAATGAGGGACATGACAGCTGAAAGTAAAGCATGTATTATGACTATTAGGCATGCCAAAAATATGGTCATTGGCATGGAAAATTTTTCAAAATTATAAAAATCAAAGTTTTTTTTTTTGGTCAATTTTGTTCTTTTAAGCGTAGCGCAGCAGCGCTCAAACGATAACATGCAGAAAATAAAAAAATGTAAAAAGACAATTTTATGTGAAAGATGAATATTGCCATTATAGTGGGTAGCATGCAGAACCAAAACAATAACAGGTAACATGGTACCTAAGGACATAGGCTCTGGAATAGTGTGGTAACTAGGAACTATGTCAGTGGGGTATGCAAATGAGCTAAATTTATTGAACAGCAAATGGGAGACTGTTGTCTGCATGCACCTAACCATGTAGGAGCTATAATGAGGTGGTGTAAGCAGGAGAAGCCTCTGACTTGAAAAGGGGATGTGTCATGCTTGGTGTAAGCACAGTGGAGCTCTGCGGCTCCTATTTGTGCTCTGCTAAGCACAGCTAAGCAAGGAGGTGTGTCTGAGACTGCTTAGCGTTGCTTAGTTATGTCAAGAAATGAGGAGCATGCTCATGTCCAGGGGAGGGCCTTTTCTGCACATCAGTGTTTACACTTGCTAAAACAATTTGCGCAGCATGCTGCAGGGCTTAAACAGAGCGGGGAAAAAAAAACAGGAAATAGCAGGTGTTCACATCTGAGCAGTGAGTTTGTGTGGCATGCCACGGGACTTGGAAGGGGCAGAAATGAGAAGAAAAAAATAGGAAATAGCAGAATAAAAGCACTCAAGTACAAATAATATAGCTGGCAGGTAGAATGTATCATAGTCAGCCAATCACACAGATAGCATTTGTAGCACAATACTATGCAAACTCCTTTCAGTCTGTTTTTTTTCCAAAAAGCCCTGCACCATTGGTGTACACAGTTGGTAATTTTAACTGACAAAATGTTAGGGGCTGCTGTCGCTTTAATAGATAAGTATGTGTCAGAGACTGAGGGCGGGGAGGAGGATAATGCTGACAACTGTCCCAGACTGAGGAGGAGGAGAAGAGTGTTCAGACCCAGGGTAACCTACCAGGGGCTACATGATCTGGAGATATTAGAGTCCTACAGGGTGGACAGGGACTTACTTCAGCAACTCAGTGAGCTGTGCTGGCCTCACCTTAGACCCAGAGCTAACAGAGGGGAACCCATCCCAGTTGAAACCAAGGTATGTGTAGCCTTAAGAATACTAGCTACAGGTACCTTCCAAAGACCTACTGGGGACATCATGGGGATCTCACTGGCATCTGAATCCCATGTAATCCACCAGGTCCTGGATTTCATGCAAACACATGCTGGAGCACAAATACATTTCCCCAGCACCCAGGAGGAGAGGACTAGAAATATGCATCTCGTCCACCATGTAGCAGACTACACCGAGGTGCTGGGTGCCATAGACTGCACGCACATCCACATCAAGGCACCACCTTATAAAGAGGGTAGAGTCTATGTCAACCCCAAGGGCTATCACTCCATCAACTGACAGGTTGTGTGCAATGCCCAGGGCATTATCATGAATGTGTGTGCTGGCAGCTCTGGTAGTTATTGTGACTCCCACATCTGGCATGCCTCACAGCTGTACCAGTCATTTGCCAGGGGGGACATCCCATATGGCCATCTGGTGGGGGATGCTGGCTATGCACTGGAACTGTGGATGATGACACCCATCAGAAATGCACACGAGCACACACACACACACACACACACACACACACACACACACACACACACACACACACACACACACACACACACACTGAAAAATGCCATAATGAGGCACATGCACAAACCAGAAACATTATAGAGCATGTGTTTGGGATTCTCAAGTCACGGTTCTGCTGCTTAGACATATCTGGTGGAGCACTGCAGTACTCTCCAGCCACATGTGCACTCATATTCATAGTATGTGCTATGCTACACAATATGATCCTGCAGAAACAGCTGTGGCAGGAACATCACAGTGAAGGGCCACACACACCCCCACCATTGCTAAGGCCCTCATAGGTACAGGGGGACTTGGAGGAGGATTCTCCTGAGCCTGCTCCTGTAGGCAGACAGAGACATGCCCAGTATGTCCAGGCTGTGGCAAAGAGGCAACGCATAGCACACACACTGACACTGTAGGGACCCAGGGACTGACACCGCTCTATGACTTGCAGACACACAGTAAAATGGATTCCACACACATAACAATACCTGCATCTTACCATGTATAGGCTGTGTACTGCATGCATCTGACAGAGCCAGCCCTCAAGCACCATCCTCATAGCTGCTGCAAGTAGAAGGTAAGTCAGTCTTCTTAACAATATATTAATGGAATAATACATTGTGGTAACATAGCTACGGTATCGCTGCATGCATGCAAGGGAATGTGGTGACCTACCGGGATAGCAGCAGACAACTGACAGCTATGTGGGACAACGGGAAATTTCCACCCAATATTGGCTTCCCCAGAGTATGCAGTAGTCCCCCTAGGTGACAAATGTCACTGCAGTATATGTGGGGGGCTAACTAACTGCGGAGGTCATAGGTGACATGCATGGATGTCAATGTGGGGGTCCCATACTCACCCCTTAGCCTCACCAGCAAGTCAGCCATAGAAAGCCAAAAAGAAATGTCTGGCAAAGGCCCAAAAATGGGGACACTGAGGAAGTATTTGCATGCAGACTTACACAATGATATCAAAGCAGGTCTTGCAGTTGCAATAAGACTCTGAAGGATAAGAAGGCTGAAACCGAAATATCTGCCATTGCAATCTAACCTGTGGTCTTTAGTGATATGCCTGTAGACTCCAAGACAGGCACAATACCATGCTAAGCAGAACCAAAATATAAAGGGAATATCAGCACAATCCATGCAAATGTGGACAATTGACAGGTGTGCCCCCCCCACACACACACACACACACACACACACACACATGTTTCCATAGAAATGAAGTAACAGTAATGTTTGTAGGGTATTAGTAGCAGAGATAACCACTTTCCCAGGGCTGTCCCAATCAACTTGATAACTTGTTGCATGTCCACAATATGCAGGGTTCAATGAGCTATGTATATGTGTGGTCAATACTGTCAGAATGTGGCCTGCACTTAATCCTGGCTGTCGTGTCTTATTGGCATAGGTACAGTACTGTGGTTGACAGAGTGGTTGACAGGGTCCGTGTTCCAAGAACTGCACTGCAAGCTATTTTGCATGTCAAATACAGCTATGGTAGGAGTTATACACACTGTCCAGATGTCAATATCTGTTACTGCAGGAAAGCTGGACAGGTCAGGGACAGGGGGCCACACATACAGACAGTACACAGCTCAAAGTAAATTACACAGTGCCTAGCATACCCCTCAACTGTGTAGACATTTTTTAGAATGTCCAGAGGCTTGCATCATATTTATCTATATCTGTCATAGTCCATGTTTGTGTTAATCACCTGAAACTTTCCTCCATGTGCTATATGAATCAGTACCTGATAGATCAGTCAGATTATGTGCCCCAAACAGGTATGATCCTAGCACTGAGCAGCATTCTACCCTCTCCAAGGATGATACCACAATAATAAACTGAAGATGTTTATCTTTAATAACTGACTTAGCTACTGGTGACGTTTTAAGGGGGTATAATATCTGTCATATTGGGAAGACATGATTGAAATACCATGCTGGTTTGCTGGGAATGGTCTACACCTGCCCCCACTAAGATTTTGGATACTGGTCAAAACATTATCCACCAATATAGTGCCTTTTTTAGGCAATGGCCATCTGATAACCCTTTCAACATAGTAAATTCTATGCAAGAAAAAATAAAGGTGTTACTGCTCAGTGCTAGATATTTTATCAAGAAGCTCCTCTTCCTGGAAGCACTCCTTACCCTGGAGAGTGTTGACATCTGTGCAGTTAATGAGACATAGTTTAAAACCATGAAAAGCATCCCAGCAGTACAACGCTATAATGCCTTCCACACCTATACATTAGTTACAGCAAAAGAATGGAACAAGAGTAGAGGTGTATCAATCTAAATAAAAAGCAAACGCACCTCAAGATTGGTCAAACAATATGACATGTCTGCACTACTCCATGTCGAACTTAACTTAGGTAAAGTCCCATACCATATCCTTGCTAGCTATGTTCCCATCTATGACTCAGTATAGTCATACCATGTAGATCAATGCTCTGAGGTCACTCAAAATTCAGCCAAATACCATATTTACAGATGATTTTAACTATGCCATGATAAACTGGGATCCATATATAACCACTAACATATAGACTCAAAGATTCTTGGATTTTGTCAGTGCAAACACCCTGGAAGAGCTGGTCTGCACACCTACTAGTGTGCAAATATCCTGGATGTGGTACTCACAAATATGAGAGAATGTTGTACTTCCCTTATGTAATGTCCTCATTGGTCAGATCACAAAATGGTTGCCCTTAAAATAAGTATAAATGCTAAACTCCCAGCAAACTACAGAACATTTAAGAACTTTTTCATTGCTTACTTCCTCCTATTAAGTGATAGCACAGCTAAACTCCAAGCCCCTTCAAACTCAGAGAACACGGTGGCCTGTGTGGAAGTATTTACAGAAATTCTGTACAACCATAACTGCATAGACACAGCATTACCAAACCAAAATAAACTTAGGACAAACTCCAAAAACAATCCCCCTTGATGGATCCAAAGTACAAATACATTATACAACAAAAGAAAGAAAATCCTGTAAACAAAATAGGTATGGCTATACCATAAAAACAAAAAAATGTCTTATAGAATCATAGATTTATTGTAGGTTACCAGGCTATCCACCCAGAGGTCATTTCAAGCCTAGCCATTTCATCCCAATGAAATGCCATAGATAGTCTAATCAATACGCAGGATTGTATTTAACAATGACTGTCCATGCTCAGGAGGGTTGTGGCTGCTATCCCCAGTAAGAATTTATGGTGTCCCATCCACTCTTCCAAGTTCTTTTTGAACAAGTGTCATAGAGGTGCGCTCCTTTACATGAATTGGCAACCTATTCTAAAGATGCAGTAGTCATTGGGAGACAAATCTGTCCCTCCAGCTCATCCTACTGAAGTCACAGGCCATTTTTGGTCCCTGGAAAGGATAACTGTCATCCTGTTTGATTTACAGATGTGCAGCAAATTCATTAGGCTTGGGTCTGAGATTGCTCTGCAAGCCAGGGATAATTCTCCCCTAAGAAGTCTGTACAATACTGAGTATAGTGTCAGACACTTTAGTCAGTCTGTCTAAGGCATGTGCTGGAGTCCCTTGATCTTCTTAGTTAGAAACATCTGAGGTCTCTCCAATTGCTGCAGGTGCTTTGTACGGTACATGCCAAAAAAGGATGTTATACTTAATTATGGGTCTGATTAGTGACGAGTATAGAAGGGTAAAAACCTCCTTTGCTGATAAAGTGTGTGCTACACAGGAAGCCTTCCTTACTACAGTAGACACATGGTGGTCAAAGTTAAGGTTGCAGCCTACATGTGATCCCAGATCTCTTACCAGTTCATCGGTACATAGGATATTGTTGTTAATTTGATAGTGTGACTGGACATTGTTTTTACAAAAAGGAATGATAATGCATTTCTTTGCATTCAGGTTGAGACCATGACTAAGACACCAGCTGTTTTTCTGCATAAGACCCTCTTAAAGTATACTGACATCATTTGGTGGTTCAGTAATTTCACCCAGTTTGTAGTCATCCAAAGACTTGATCAGTCGTGTACCCTTAGTTTTGTTCTGAACTTCTGAGAAGTATATAGCAAACATTAGGGTGCCCAGCACTAACTCTTGTAGCATCCCACTGGTGACAAGTCTGCTGGATGACATGGAGTCACCCACTTTGATATGTGTGACCAGTCTTTGAGCCAGTTGGCAACCCATCTTACAACAAAGTGGTTTACATTCAGTTTGCAAAGTTTATTGGTAATGGCTGAGTATGGGATTGTAAAAGGCATTTGCCAAGTCGAGGTATGCTATGTGCAGAGATTTGCCCTCATCAATGACCCTGGTCACATTTTTGCAGAAATCCACCAGGGTTATCAGGCAGGATCTGTCCTTGAGAAAGTTGAACTGGATCATATCCAGGGTTTGGAGCTCACCTATGTCTTTATTTATGATAGCCATGATAATACGTTCCATGGCTTTACAGATAAGGCTGATCAGACTTATGGGTTTATAATCCTCTGGGTCTGTTGCTTGGCCACCTTTTTGGACAGGAATAAATGTTCCTGTTCTTCAAGCTTCAGCAAGTGAGTTACAAAACTAATCAAATCCACCAAAGCCAACTTTGAGGCAAAAATAGTCACCTTGGCTAAGGATAACCATAAGGCATTTTTCACTTATGTACTCAACCTTAAATGGAGCACCCAAAATTGTGTTGAACTAATAGTAAAAGGAACTTCCTATACTGAATCAGGGGAATATAGCAAATTTGCTTTCCAATAAATTTAGCTCCAATTTCATCCCCTACCACCAGTCTCCCCCCAAAAATGCCTTCTACCATTTTTCCTCCAACTATTAGTAAAGAACAGGTCCTCACTGCACTCTCCATAACTAAAAACACTGCATCTGGGGTCCTGATAATATTCTAGAACTCCTCCTAAATAGCTGCAAAAATTAACTGGCAGGCCCACTTGAATTTCTTTTCAACCATATCCTCCAGACAGGCTTTGTCCCTAGAGAATGGAAGACTGTACAGGTTATCCCTCTATGCAAAGACAGACCTTAAACCGACCCGGGGAACTACTGAACCATATGCTTGATTAATCTTATATGCAATGCCATGGAAAGAATTAGCATCATCCTGATAAACAATGACATAGGAAATCTTCAAACCCTGGATCCATCCCAGTTTGGTTTCATCAAGGACAGGTCATGCCTACTAAACTGAGGGACTTCTTTGAGAAGGTCACTAGCGTCATGGATAAGGGCAAAATGGTACATACTGCCTACCTTGACCTGGCTAAGGCATTTGACACAGTACCTCCCTCAGGTATACAAATTTGGTATAAATCCCTATGAAACCTGATGGTCAGCCAAATAGCACACAGATAGGACATGTGAAGTTAGGGTGGGGGACTCTACCTCAACCAAGAGGCCTGTCACTAGTGATGTTCCACAAGGCTCGGTAATGGGACCACTCCTGTTATACATCTCTGAATGTCAAGGCAAATGTAAACGTTGGTATAACCACTGACTCCCCCAAAGATGTAAATATCCTCCAGGAGGGTCTGGCACATACAAATAACTGGTGTCAGAGCCCTGGACTAAAGCTCGGTGCAAAAAAATGAATGATTATACCCTTTGGGATGATAGCCATCCTACAAATTACAAAAGTCATAACACTCACATAACAGTAGAACCCAGTGGTGAGGGACTTAGGAACTCAGGTTGACAATAACCTGAATTGTGATCACCATGTACCCATGGGAGTGAAAAAAATCATTCTATGTGGCTCAACTTATAAGTAAGGACATGGTATCCAGATTTAAGGAGATTATAGTCCTACTAGACTTAGCCCTTGTTAGACTAATAGTCAAGTACAATGCACCCTTCAGCATGTACCTACCAGGCATTTGCAACCTCTGGAGCAGCCAGTAGTATATATAGGGTAGGGTAAGAGGGACAACTACCCTGGGCACAAAGTGTTGGGGACACAATCAGCCGAGTTCAATCTCTAATACAATGCCAGCTTTTAAAAGCTGGTATAGCATGTGTTGGAAAACCTGAGCACTGTAGCACTCTGTGTGTGGTCTAAACTGCAGCAACTACTTGTTATGTTGTTGCAGTTTGCCATACTTTAAAAGTAAAAAAAAATACTTTTTCTTTTTTTTTTTTTACAAAAAACTGAACACTGTAGTGTTTCATCCAAGCAGAGTATAAACAGTAGCAATGGTTTGGTACATTTGTAGCAAGCAATTTGCAATATTAAAAAAAAAAAAAAAAAAAAGATGTATTTAACTAAAACATGAGCACTGCAGCATTCACTGCAGGAAAGGAATCAACTGTAGCTACAGTTTAAAAGAAGATATTTTTTCTAATGAAATATGTCGAAAAGAGAAGTGGGGGAAGGGACAGAAACATGACCTGAAAGCTAAGGCAGGTGGAAGGGGGAAATGTGTCATTCATCTGGTCATCTGGGTGGTATGCTAGTAGAAGGAATGTCTTTTTTTTTTTAATAATTAGTTTTCTCTTCAATAGAAGAGTGGGGGGTGTAGCTCTAACTGTAATAAGCAGATTGCTTGCAATGTAGTGATTGACTTATTACAGTAAAGGTCTTTTTTTTTTTTTTTTTTTTTTATTGCTCTTCACTTGAAGAGCTGAGGGGGTGGGACACTGGTTCATAGTACTTGCCCTAGGCCCCGCTTGAAACAACTACACTTTTGGAAGCAGGCTCAGAAGTTGCTCACAAAAAATAATTAGAGTATAAATAAAATGTCCCATGAAGACCACTTCAAAGCCCTGTCCCTGTACTCTGTTTCCTACTGACTACTGAGGCATGATCTATGCCTAACATACGCCTTGTATTCTGTGATCCAGCCCTGATGGATCTGCTTCACATTCACTAAACAAACAGCACTAGAATTACTTAATCTAAGGATTTAAACTTTGTCTGTGACATAACCAAAACATGTTGGAGGGACAGGTATGTGTCTCCAGGATTAAACCTTCTCTGGAGCAGACCCCCCCCCCAGTCATGTGATACAGAGCTCTTCCCTAAGCATATTCTAATGTAATTTGGTCCAGTGGATGGGAAATCCGAAATTCACCCCTGGCTTGTCACCTGTGGCTCTTATGGACAGAAGTACTTTGTAGATGCCTCAAGACACAGGCACACATCAAGACATTCTAGTCCATGGACATTGATAATTGGGAACATTGGGCATGAATGGCTAGGCTTCAAAAGGCTCTATAGCCATTAGCCTAGTAACCTCCTATGATCCTATCAGCCTATGAATCGACAGTCTGTTCCCAGTGAGAAAGTACATTTAAAACCATAATAAATAATAGAGTACCAGCTCCAAGCAGTTGGGGACAGAGGATAAAAGATGCTTAAGCACAGTGTTAGAGAAGAATAGTATAATGAATGGAATAGTCTGATTGTACTTGTACGCCAATGATTTCAGGAAGCTATAAAATATATTTTTATTTAATTCACATTTGACACCTTGAGTAAACTGACTGAGAAATTGAAAAAGTCTAGATTTTGTCCACTTCAGACCTAACCAAAGGTTAGTGTCAAGTATCAATATCCCCAGCCAATAAGGGAAAATGTCACTTTTCACTCCTATTCAGATGTTCCTTTATAAAATGTAACTGTTTGGTTTCAGTAGAACAGATGAAATATTCCAGTGGCTGACTGACAAAATCCTTACATCTCATACAAGATCTCCAACAACCTACCTGTATGATGCTGTAAAATTCTTCGAAGACTAGGAGAGACACTTGCCTAAATCCAGGCCGTTTTAAACTATGTGATTCAGGCTGTTTACTGGCTATTCCAGCTAATTGCAAGTTAGTGAGAGCAGACGCTAGCTATTTGAGATACATTATAAGGCAAGGGTTCACAGCACTATGGCAGTGAAAGTTGTTTTTTTTTTTTTTTTGTCAGACAGGATGAAAGCTTTTTTTTTTTTTTTTTTTCAGCTAGGATGAAAGCTTTTCTTTTGCCAGCATTGCTTGCCCCATGGCTGACATAACTAAATGTAGGTCTCCACTGAAATCAAAATGGTCAAAAGCAATGGAATGAGCTTTTACACATCTAAAGAATATGTCACTTGGAGACCATACTTTTACCTCCTTACACTTCAGACAATCCCTAGTGCCTACTGATGCCACATTAATAGGCACAGGTGCAATTTCATCTCTGGTTGCAGAAAAGTAGAAGCAACCCATTTGCTATAGTGGTTAACAAGCTTAGTAACGCTGAAAAATGCCATTAAGCTATAGAAAGAAATTACTTAGATATCTAGTGGACCCTTATTAAACTACAACATCACGTCTTGGGGAGGGGGGTGGAGACAGTGCTCTAATTATAGATCAAACCCATTCCTCTACATCTGCTCAAGCACAAGGATACTGGCTGGCCCTAAGTTATTCTGGTGCCACTGAAGTTAACATTTTTTTAGTTCAAGATAATAAATAAGCTGAGACACAGCTATATGAATGCAATGGGCTAGAGTGGGCACACATCTCATCTGCTGAGACTAGAATCAATGCTTCTATGCTGCAAGGTCACGTGGCATACTCGTGTCTGATTCATTTAAATGTGGTGATCTACAAGTCACAGACAGCATAAGTGTGGACTGTACACATAACAATACTGACCTAGAATGAAGAAAAAATGTTTGAGGCAATGTGGGGCAGCTGTGCGTAATACATTTGATGCACGGAGCCTTAGTACTCAACAGATTTGTGTCATTTGGGTTTAAGAAGTATCTGAAGAGGACAGTTGTTGGGGTTACACAGACAACTAAGAATTTGCAAAACAATTCTAGGATATATGCTATCAGGCCAGATACTTAACCATTAAGAGGAGAAGTGAACTTGGCTTATGTCTTTTTAAACTGAAAATTAAGCTATTTTGTTGTTCTCTGCTGCTGAAATTGGGAAGATAGTTACCCTACTGTCTGGCAGACTTTGTAAATACTGTTTTATTTTTGCCAGGTACTCTGCGGAGGCTTGATTAGAAAAGAACACAGCATCTTACTGTGAAGATTGCTGTACTGTGAAAAAAAATGCTTGGAACCTGAATGTATTTATCTCAGACTGTAGACTTATTTGATTTATATGAAATTAACTTTTTTTCTGAACATTTTTATTTGTAGGTGTATGTACATTTTAGGTCACAGAGGTAACTGCAGTGACTTCTTTGTTTGGCACAAGCTAAAACACACACACACACACACACACACACACACACACACACACACACACACACACACACACACACACACACATGCATGCGCACGCATACACACACACACACACACACACACACACACACACACACACACACACACACACACACACACACACACACACACACACAAACACACACACACACACACACACACACATGCTCACGCACACACTCACAATTTATTTTTTCCGTATATTAATTACGTTATTCACTTATTTCTTTCCATGAAACTTCAAAGGTACAGAGGTGTTCAAAGACAAACTGATTTTTTAATCTTGACAATACAAATGTTGTGCAGCTTCTTCTAATTTAAGAAACTGAAATCACCTTTCACTGCGAAGCAATATTATTAACAGCTAGTTGAATACTATTACAGCAGCTGATACATGTAAAATAATCTAGATGTAGCTATTTTAAATAAAAAAAATAATTACAAGCAAGTATAGAATTTTCAGGATTTGATCAAAGTGTAGTACTTATATTCCTAAATTAATTTTAGTACTGAATATATATGCATCCTTTATCAATCAATGTGAATTTATATCTAATTTAAACCAGATTATACACACATTTCCTAAACACTAAATAATTATGATAAAATGCTTTCCAAGGATATGGCAGGGATTCTTAGACAAGCATTTCATGCTTGCACAGTGATATTTCACTACACAGTAAGCCACATACCTAATCAGGAATGCATTTGGCAGTGAATAGGGCAAGCAATCCAAGCAAAGCACCACATAATACATAGAAGTCTAGAGCTAATGGAAGGAACCATGGTAGGATGCTTAACTGATGGGAAGGATCTAGTGTAGAGTGTGTGACCAACATATTAGAAGTCACAGCAAAGGCAGGCTAGCATGACAGAGTCAATGTCTGCTCACATGTACAATGTAACAGTGCAAAACTGCACCTCATGCTTGTAAAAGAGCAGCATAATAGCCATCAAATTGACTACTATGAGGATGCACAGTAAAGTGAAGTCCCTGTTCATCATATAAATATGGAGGAAATGTGAGGATAGGAAAGGAAAGAACAGCATACAGAGGGAAATACACAATGCTAAATCTTAGGTATGAAAGGTTGAAGGGTAAAAAAGCTAACTTTTTCTTTATAGGGAAATGGCCCCTTTTTAATATATAGAATAAAGTAGGTAGAAAAGATAGTGTGAAAAGTTAGTGGATGGGACAGAGGAATAGGTGAATGTAAAAGATCCCACAACACCTATAGAAAAGATTAGGGGATGTTCCCTAATCCCCTGGCAATTTACCCATAATAGTATAAATACCACCTTGGGTATCTCCTGAAAAGAGGATACTACCCAAGTGGGACTAACCCAGTCAAAAATGATAAATAAATAAAAGATCAGGTTGCAGGGGAAGACAGACAAACATAAAACAATGCCTCAGGCAAATGGGAACAGTTGACACACAAAAGGATGGGGGGACAGGACATGGATACAGCTATTCTTATAGGGAGAACAACTGGTAATAAGGATGGTTTGAAAACAAATATGGAATGGAGAATGACACATAAGGGAGAGAAAACTATAAGATGGAGATACAGTAAGGTCCTGGCAATGTGGGTAAGATATCAAAACAAAGTATAACTTGAAAAAAATCCTCAAAATACACATCTGGCTATCTATCTTTAATATGCCCCCAACTGTAAACCAAGGTCTGGATGATGGCAACATATGTCATTGTATTAATGCCAGCACTGCAAAGTAATATGGATGATGTCAATTACATCACTGACCATTCCATCAATCTTCATTAAGACATCCACATTCTGCAAGGGCTAATCACACTTCTCTGGTAGGCACAAAGGGAAGCTCTTGCCAAAAAAAGAACAAGGAAATCTTTCTCTTCCTGGAACACCATACTAGAGATCTGTTTTTTCATAGCTTGATGCAGCCATGGCTCCAGAAACAAAATGGTAGTTCCATGTGCTCACATTTTAGATCATGTGCCATGCAATATAACTCTGCACTGCACTGTCACAACCAAGATGATGACCACCAGTAAACATAGCACTCCATCTGGCAACAGGAAATATCTGCTGCATGGAATGACGATGCAAAGTGTGCAGCCTACTGATATTTCCATGTATGGAGCCTATTGAGCATTAGTAGCCATGGGACTAGCCATGCCAAGGAATGGTAGAATCTGTGGTTAGAGCTGACAGCCATGCCATCTCATGAATGGCACATTATATCTGAGTATATTCATCTTGTGACTAACCACTTCATTTAGAGACACTCCCATAGTGACAGACAGCATGGCCTGCAGAGACAAACTGGATTACAGTTACTATGCAAACATGGAATCACCAGTAGAAGCAAAGTTATTCACTGGTGAATGGAGCAGAATAATCTACTCTCTGTCCTTGTACTCCATCACTGTGCAGATGCTGCATGACATATTGCAGACCATTCAGGTATCACAATAAACAAAACATGCTGGAGGGATTGGTTCCTGACCTAGAGACTCTCCAGACTCTGGAATAGACGGCCCATACACGTCAAGCAGAGCGCCTCTTTGGCCCTTTTTAAAAGGAGCCTTGACGATTGGATGGGAGAAAGGAAATTCACCCTGGGGATCACATCAGTCACCCTGCTAGACTGGGGTCCAGGGAAGAAAATAGTGTGGGAAGAAATAGCCAGGGAATTGTTATGGCTAGGCTTGTATAGGCCCTAGGGCCCATAGCCTAGTACCCACCTATGAACCTATGAACATGCCACTACACAGGTCAAGCAGCACACATACCATCTCCACAGTAATGTGAGCAGTAGGAGTCTATGCCTAGATTACTGACCTGCATGTCCACTGATTTATAACATGTATTCCACCCAGGCTGGGAACAGACCTAAAGTAACGGTGGAATGACAAAACCATCATGCCTCTCTCCTATTTGATCCACATGCATGTCAAAGGTAGTGCAGTTCACAGACATCATGTGGCAAGAGGGCTGCTGTGTATACTGGGAGGGGCTCAAAGCTACAGTACATTAAGTAAACAGTGTTGAGGATGAAGGTTCATTCTATCCTTTTGTAAGGGCCTCAGAAAAGACAGTTCCTCACTCTTGTTAGTAGTGACAAAAGCAGCAGCTTGCTATGAGACTGTGACATTTGTGTGTTGCCATTTTTATCAACCAGAAATTTTCTAATGATTTCAGGCATGTGGTTTCCTGTTAGGGTTGACCTTCCAGAAGTTGAAAGTGTGAAATGATAAATACAAAGTACCTGAGGCAGCACACATAAATATGCCTATCCCCTCCCTGCCCCCTGTGGCAGGTGAACAAATAGATGATACATATGGGCACTTACATATTGTGTTGTGCATGGTGGTGTAGTTGTAGCTTGGAGTTACATGAAAGGCAGATATGCAGAAGCATCATGTGAATAAACCCTGCCACACATGAATACAAACATGTAATAAGTATTCCTGACCTGGTGCACCCCTTATAAAGACTGGAGTTGTCATTGCCAGTCCAGCTCCTGTATGGGACACCACTGAGTGTGGTAGACCATTTAACACCCTGTGGAGACACATCTCTGTTGGTGGTCAACCCCTTGTGGTAACATATTCTTGACAAAGTTCTTGTCTTCTTCTTGCATGCAATATTATACTACTTACCCTTTGCAGCATCTATACCAGTGATCTGTTTTGGCCAGCCACATTACTGGTGTCTGACCAATTCTTTTCTTTTTTTGAGAGCTAGATTCACTCAGGTACTGCCTATTTTGGGGTGTGTGTGTGTGTGTGTGTGTGTGTGTGTGTGTGTGTGTGTGTGTGTGTGTGTGTGTGTGTGTGTGTGTGTGTCTGTGTGTGTGTGTGTGTGTGTGTGTGTGTGTGTGTGTGTGTTTGTGAAAACTATTGAAATGGGGTTATGACAATCAAATTTCATGGTCAGTAGATAGCAAACTTGGCAATCAAACCTATCAAACTGTAAGCATTGAATCACCATTTTTTGTTTTCATTGTCAAATAACTCAGTGAATGCTGTAGCACATTATGAATGGTAAAATAAAGAGGTTCCCTTATAATATTGAATAATAATCTTCATTCTTTATCACTTTAGTTCAGTCATCCATTTGACCTTTTTAGATTATTTCTGATGGACATTGCCCTGAAAAAAATGGAAAACATAAATGTAACTATTGCATTTGCAGCATAAATTATTTAATGTATTGGACCAGTAAGCTGTGATAGTTGATGATGAATGTGTGTGATTAAATACAAAGCACTTTATGAATAGAATGCATAATTTTGGCTGAATTCAGAAGACTATAAATAATACTATAGCTTTCTTATTATTTCTTATTCGCTGTATAATGATGACTGCTATTTTTGCTCCTTTTGGGGAAGAAATTGCGTTGGTGACTGTCATTGCTTGATGAGAGTAAGCAGTAGAGGTTCTGAAATAAAATACTTGCAAACTGATAACTTAGAGATGTCTCTTACTTATGTATGTACTGTTATGGATAAAATCTTCTCAGCCATGGAAAAAATAGGTACTTCACTGGTACTTACAGACCTTAGGCATTGATATGAAACTACAGACCACCAAATACTGCCGAACAAACTTAAAGCACAAGAATTTAGTCTACAAATGTGGGTTTATGTTTTACATAATTGTGCTAGTTTAAATTGTGCTTTTACGTGTAATAGATACATGCACTTGAAGATGTAATGATGCAGTAATATCTTTACAAACTAACAGACTTCTCCACTGATACTTAGATATATCCTCACTGTTATATATGGCATTACAAATAAAATCTTTCTTCTATAGAGAAAGGGTGGCTCATAGTAACTTTATAGACTTTATGCATATATCTGTAAGCATTCGAAAGCATAAACCACTAAATACTACAATTTTAAAGCATAAGGATTTAATCTGAAAATGAGATTACTGCATTTGTTTGTTTAATTGTCCTGGCTTAATTTTTGTGTGCACAACTTACCAAGCCTAATATGTGTATGTCTTTAATGATGTGATGATGTTATATTATGTCTTTATTGTGGAGGCTAATTTGATAGGTATAAAAAGAGTTGAGAGGTTGGCGTTAACAAAATCTCTGCAAAACAACAGTCAAAGCCATCAAAACAAAATGTAATTTATTGCCGAGATGGCTGCACACTGACTGACAGCTTACCTTCAGCTGTCCCAATGTGAAAAAAACCTGAAAGACAAGGACCAGGAAATTAGTCTCTTTTAGTAAATTCCACTACTGGCTAGTAAGTACACTGCCTGGGTGCTAGCAAAGAAGAAACTAAGAGAGCCTGCAAAAAAATCAGCTAGAAAAGGGAAAGAGAAAATACTGACTGGGAAGAATCCTGCAGCTGTTCATTAAAACAAAAAGTCTTGTAAAATATGACATAGGTTGAAATGGAGATGATAAGAAAAAAACTATAAAGGATCAAGCTATCAATTTTTTTTTTCTTCTACACTTCATTTTGTCTTGATTGGACTCCCATAATGATGGTTTGGTACAGAGGGCAGCGTATTTAATCAAAGTCCCAGTTTCTGTGGTTTTGAGCATAGATCCGCCCCTTTCTAGTTGGTCACACCCCCTCCCATTGCCTCCCACCCATTCAACTGTCTCCTGCTGCTCTCCTTTGATTTGAAGTCACCAGCTGCCACTGCCTGTACTGCTATTGACAGTCTCCCTTTCCTGTTCACATTCTTGCAAAGGGCATGTTTTCCCTTCCAGCTTCAGTACTTTTAACCCCTGCAGTGTTGTGTACACTCTTTCTCCCTTTAAATGTGTTCCAATGGATCACTGCATTTAGAGGAATCCTTATGTCCTGTGTAACATTTCCTTCCATATGTGAGAAGCTTGTGGATCACTATTCTACGGCTAGATATGAGAGGACAATGCCATTATGCAATGGTTATGTGTTCCCACACCCTTATATTCTGATACCAATGTTCAATACATTGCAGGGGCATTTAGCCATGCACGTTGCATTCTTTCAGTATGCTTATCTCAAAGTCTGAAGACAAAGTCTGCAAAGTCTTGATTCAACAGCTGCTTGTCTTAAGGTGTTCTCAGTAAAAATGGTGCTGATGGTTTATGTTATGCTAATAAGGGCCTTGCAGCATGGCAGTTATACTAACAAGGACATTTTATGCATCTGTCTCTGAACTGCTACCTTAACACAACATGTTATCCTAACACAACTTGCTATCCACACTGACTGGTTCTTACATACTTGTCTATGGGCTACTGATACATATGTATATTATGCTAAAGCACTGAGTCTGTGCTGCTGATAGCTCAGAAGGCTCATGTGATGGAAATTTGATAATGCTCCAGAGGAGCTCTACAATCCATGTCACATGATATGTAAACACGCATCTGTGCATGGTGCTAGAATATTACTTCTTGAGTGAACATCTGTGAGTGGTCTTTAATTCATCTGGGTCAAGGTCTCCTATATTTTCTCTATTTCTGACAGAGAGCAAGATGGGAGGAAAGTAAAAGCCTCAGCTGCATAAAAGGTCAAGGAGAATGGGTTCAAAAACATATAAAAGAAAACAAAATATGGTTTGCCGATGAAGATTTGGGGAGTAACAGGAATGAGGTAAGAGGAAATGAAGTCATCCGGCAAAGAGATGGGTGGATTGTAAAAGAGAAGACGAGAAGCAGTCAGGCATGGTGATCAGTAAATGTACAATTATGGTGGCAGTTGATGTGAAATGCTGAACCCATGTAGAAAAATGTGAAAATGGGGACTATTGATGCTGAAGATGATCCCCCAGATTTACTAATCTTCCATGCAGGACTAGATTAGTCCTGCACGGAAGCGACCATTTAGGAGCAGGACAGCAGCGCGCCATGCATAATAATGAGGTGCTCTACCTAAGCCCCTAATCTTACATGGAGCATGTAAGAGTGCAGGGGATTTGTCTGAGAGCAGAGCCCTCAGAATATACATGCCCCCACAGTGCAGAACACCAGAAAGGGGTAAAAAATGAGCGAGACCACTCATAGGTGTCCGCATATCCCCACCAACAGTCCCCCATGTGTACAACACCAACAGTACATATAAATAAAATGAAGAAACCCTTTTATTTTTTTTAAAGTCCAATTAATGCTAACCATAGGTGTGTGGGTGTGCTCATCACTTAGCTACGGTTACTGTAGCTTAAATGGCTGAAGAGGATAACAAGGAAGATATACACAAACAAAGCAGCATAGCAATAGTGTAGTGGACAGAACATTTGCCTTATGAGCAGGCATTCCCAGTTCAAGTCCCACTGGAGCCGATTCCATTTTCAATGGCAAAGCATGTTACGAGTAATATTTATGTGGCATAACCCATTAAAAAACATATTTTTATGAACTGGAGTACTGCAGTAAATGCACGTGAGGTGTCAGTGTCATAATGAATAAGGCACTAGTAAGCAGGTTTAAGCACAAATAAGTAGTAGTAAGCATATTTAAGCACTAGTTAGTGGGCGTAACTCCATTTACACGGCAGTAAGCAATGTCTACACTGGCTAAGCAATTCTAAAGCTAACCTCCTGTAAGCAGATATAACGGCAGGTTAGCAGTGCTTACTCTCACTCAAACCCACTTACAAATGCTCAAAAGTGCCTTAATCACTCTGTATCCAATGGCCCTTGTTCTGGCCATCAACAAATTAAACAACCATATAGGTCTCAAACTCAGAACCCCATACACCATTGTCACAGTAGTTAACCACCAAGTCATTACAGAAGTACAGAAAAATGAGGTCTCAGCAAACAAGTCCTCACCTTAGTAAAACTAAATTGAATCTGTGAAGGAATCAGTATACAGTTATATGTTCCATAACCAACTACATAACATAAATATGTGAAATGGAGTACAGCAGTAAGCCTAGAAGTGAGGTGTAATTGTAATAGAGTGTTGACGTCTCCAGTAAAACACAAGGACTCCATAGAGTGTACATACACACTAATCTTGGGCTACCTGCCAGGTATATAAGATGCAATGAATAAGGAATCAATACCCAAAAGGAAATATAATGCAACGTTTAATGTAAGCAACACTAAGCATTGCGCAGGCCAGCTTAGGAGGTGTAAGCAATGGGTAGACTAGCTAATTCAATGTGCCCAGTGGTATACCCCTTTAAAGAATGTCAACCCTAGGTAAGCAGGTTTACCCATAGCTTAGCCTTTTCAAAACCGGCCAATCACGGAAAGTGTGGGAAATCAGTCCTACTTAAACCTAAGAGATGGAAATATGGGAATACATCTCATAACTGGTTGTAGCTTCCACTTGCAGGCACTATGGCAGTAAGGGGAGAAGGTATGCACTTCTGTGCGCAGTGTTGGTGCATCCAGGAGTCCAAGGTCATGGCAGGACTCCTAGTTAAAGACCATGCTCAGAGACTGCTGCAAGGCCAGTACTAGGGGTCTCAATATAAGGCAGAGGCCTGGGACCGTCTTGCCCATGACCTCACCAGTGCCACTGGCATACCCCAAACTGGTGATCAGGTCAGGCACCATGATGCCAGCCTGAAGCAGCGTAAGGGGGACCTCTTGGAAGAGTGTCTCCAAGAGGCTAGAGTGTCAGGGGATGTTCCAGACATGTGTAAGTATCACCTCAGTATGTGTGTAATAATTTCCAGCTCAGGTATATCATGGATAGGTATGGCTAAATATTACTCTTATGTCACCTATAGCTGCAATGGAGTGGGCCGCGAACCATAAGGCCCACATCAGTCACCTGACAAGGTTGTGATGCGAGGCAGGTCAGTAATACTCATGCATTTACTGTCACAGGAAATAAAAATAAAAGTAGTAATAAATTAATTGTTAGTATAAAACCTGTATTGTTCAAGGTAAATACTGCATACACTACAGAATATGGCAGTAAGAGTCTCAAATTGTTTGTAAGTCAATAAAAGTGTAATAGCCTGACAAAACAGGTCTAACTGCTGGACTGCATGTGTATATCCTGGTATCATACGGTAAAGTAGATATGCAATCATGTAATAGTACTGTATTATTAAGCACTGTTACCCACACTGTGCACCATAAATTGAATGTGTAGGAATGCCTGTATACAAGAGGTGTAATCCAAAGAAGCCATTTAGTACAACTGAGAGACACATAGACAGTAAAGAGGGAAATGCAAACAGCAAAAAACGAATAGCACATGCAACTGGTCACATGTAACTGGTCTGTGAACTGTTTTTTTTTAGCACAGACAGCCACGGTTCGAATCTGGCCAGTGGTAGTAGTCTGTATACAAAATCATTCCCCACAACTGTACAGATATGCCCAGAATGTCTATTAAAGTGACCTATATATTTTGCCTATCAACCTGTCTCCCTGGGAAATCAATGGGATGATCCTAGACATATAGGCACCAAACAGGAAATACAGCTGATTGACACACAGCTATAAGAACAAAGCTGGCACACTAGCAACTCCCCAATACCTTATATGACTAAGAAGCCATCTATTTCCCATTTGCATACCAACTTGCCAAGCTGTGGTCAGAGTGTGTACATAACAGAGTGAGATGTATGTGCATAATAGTAATGTGGAATCTGGTAGTGTGTGTGGGAACATTCAGGTAGTGCTAATAAATATTCCTCCCACAGGTCTGTCAGGTACTAACACTGTACCCAGAAATACAAGAATGATATGCAGTTGCTCTGAATAATGAGGTATTACACATCACTGTCACCCACACTGTCCTACAACATAAAATGGTTTAGGAAATCTGTATTATAAGAGTGCTGTAATACAAGGTCAGAATGCAAAAGCACAGGGGATTAATAAGACAGAAAGCAGATAGGAGATATACATCGATATCTATATAGCAGACACAACTGTGATGGACAGTGTTTAATTTGTAGCAGACACAGCCATGGTCTGAATCCTGGGAGTGAAATTAGGCTGCATACAGATTCATACCCCATAACTGTACAGATGAGACTAGAATGTCCAGTATATGTGCCCATATCTGCTGCCTGTCCCCCTTGTAAGTCTGTGGGATGATCCCAGATGTTTAGCCAGCAAACAGGGAATACAAGTGATTGGCAAACATCTGTGAGAACACACCTATCACTGTAGCAACCCCTGAAACTGTTAGGAGAGTAATATGTCAAATATGTCCTATCTACACTCCCATGAGTGTGTACAGTGACAGAGTGAGATGTATGTGCATGATACTAATGTGTAATCTGGAACTTTGTGTGGCAACAGTCAGTTAGTGCTAACAAACATTGCTCCAACAGGTATGCTGGACATGAACACTATGCTGTGAAATGCAGACCATTATAACCTGTACTGGTACTGTTCACTTTGGTATTGTAGGGAACTGTGAGTGTTCCAGTTTCTCTGAATAATAACGTTTCACTGGTGACTGTCACCCACACTGTGCTACATAATATAACTGTGTAGAAAAGCATTTATATGTGTATGTCAGGTCACTAAAGGTGGAAGAGGGCAATATTCTAGATATGTCCAGGCACACCAGCATGTGGTCAACACATGGCCAGAGTCTGTGCAGGAAACGTTGGATAGCATAGTGCAAAACATCAACCCAGAATCCGGAAGTATGTGTACAGTTAGTGTTAACAAACATTCCCTCCACAGGTATACCAGGTAAGAGGTGTATACTGCAGGTAATACCAGTTCATGAGTAACGATGATGAAAGCCATATCACTGTCCAAACTAAGGCTATAGGGTAGTGAAGTAAGACTTGTAAGGTACAGATAACAGCACTGACTAGGAAAGTAATGTGGAGTACAGGAATATACTAGTTGCGAATTGACATCCCCCCCCGCCACCACCATATCTCCAACAATAATCAAAATACCACCCCAACCAGTATGTAATGACACCTATGTTCTGATAATGTCCAATTGGTTGATAAAATGTTAATTGTTCCAATGCATGTGCTATATTGATTTATTCCAACACTGTTGGCATGGTGGCATCAATGTACTTGTGTGCTGTTCTTATTACCACTGTGGTCCCATATATGCATGTGTTCTGTTTGCTATGCAACTGTTCCGTATCTGGTGTCTGGGTTAAAGGGAATATCTATGCATGCTGTTAAACCTAACCCTGGAATGTGTAGACTATTACTAACCCACAAATGATGATGAAATCTAAACACTATACCATGCTTGGGAAGGCTAGTCCCAGCAGACCCACCTGTAACACATCAGCTGGCTATGGCACAGGGCACCAGCAAGTCTGGGCCCAACCCAGGACCTCCCTGTCCATTGGTCCTGCACCACCTTTGGGTGGAACCACCTCAGGGGATGGGGTTCTCACCCCCTGTGAGTGGGCGTGGACACGCACCTGTCACCAGTCACCAAGTCAGGATTGTGATGTGTGAAGTGATCAACGAGCAGTTTGGTGATCTTCTACACCAGCTCGAGGACCAAGTGTTGTGATTTGAGAGTCAGCCTGGCTCTGCGACTCAGCCCCCAGCACAGCCACCTTCGGGGCTGTGAAGGTGCAGTGGTGACTGCCCATGGGTGTGGAACTCAGTCCCACTGCTACCACTAGGGGGCTTGTGGGCTTCCAATATCCAAACACCCCTCCCCATCAAGGTGTTTACCCCCCACGTGTCATATACTGCCCCTGTTTGTGTCTTGTTTGTCTTGTTTGTTAACCTACCCAACCTACCACCATAAATATACCTACTACCCCTCCCCAACATCCCACTCTCACCTAAAAAAAAAGGGCAATCTGTTCCCACAAAAAAATCTTGCACCATACATAGTTGTCCATTTCACACACGAGTCCACTGGGCACATGTAATCTGGACTAACTGGCATCACAACTTATTATTGTTGTCCTCACCTCTCTCCCAGGGGTTTGAGTGTCCAAACATACCTCCAAATTCAGTGTATATGCACAGCTGTTGCTGTAGAAGAATTGATCAGCTATGGACCTTCCCTAAACCCTTCCTGCACATCCCTAGCTATTTTCCCTACTGTCTTTCCCTCTTTGTGCCCCTTTTTAACCACTTTCCTATCAACCCTCTTTTCTTTTCTTTTAAAGAAATTAGTGGGGATAAGCGGGAGTAAGCACTTTTAAGCAGCAGTAAGTGGGTTTAAGCCTATTTGCATGGGGGTAAGCAATGCCTACATAGGTTAAGCAATACAGAAGCTAACTGAGTATAAGAAATTGTAACCAGAAGTTAGCAGTGCTTACCTCCACGCAAACCCGCTTACAAATGCTTTAAAGTGCCTTAATCACTCTGTATACAATGGCCCGTGTTCTGCCCAGCAACAAAATGAACAGCCTCTGCAAGGCTCAAACCCAAGACCCTGCACACCATAGACAAAGTGATTTACCACTAAGCCATGCCAGATATACATAACCCTGATGTTTTCACAAACATATCATCCAGCCCAGACATTAAACAGTACAGAGACTGTATTCCACCATTTAGATGTATGTGTGTGTGTAACTGTATTAATATCTAAACAGATACAACACATATATATATATATATATATACATATATATATATATATATATATATATATATATATATATATATATATATATCTATGCATATATATATATAAATATATCTGAACATATATACATGCAAATGGCTACATCAACACATATATATGTCTACACCTATATGTCAACATATACACAGCAAGCTACATATATGTAAGCAGATATATATCTATGTAGGTATATACGGACATAGCTATATATAAGTAAGCAGATATATATATATATATATATATATATATATATATATATATATATATAGGAGATTAACTAAAACATATATGTCCACAGGCACCGTTAATGGGGTTGAGAGGCTCCAAACAATATACTTCTTGCATGAATAGGTATACCTACCCCCACACAGCCAAACACGTCCGCCCTGCAATACACTACCACGTGTTGCAGATCCCATAACCAGGACCTGACATGACATGGGCACAAGATGTTAACAGTACTACATCACACCTCTATGATGTTAGGCTGGTATTGTTAACATATCATGCAGTACAGTCTGGATCCCACAAGATATGTAAACAATGGAAGCTATCAACATCCCCAGAATAGATATACACAGACACATATATGCAGCTACAGATATACATATATATATATATATATATATATATATATATATATATATATATATGTATATAAAAAAAAGAAGAAGCTGTTCTGGTTTTTAAGCCCTAACTTGGATAGGGTTTCTGTCTTTACAAGACTGGAGAAGTTGTTGACCGCACCTGAGCTGGAAATATAAGTATCTTGATTTTTTTTGATTATTTTTACAGATTACTGTTTTTAAAATTTAATATATACAAAGCACTTTGTCTATTCAGTATCTTCACAAATCCTTATCTGTTTAAAAACTTTCATTTGTCTCTCTAGTGCTTGCTGTCCCACCCTCCATCCCTGTTGGTGTCTTGCTCTTATACTTGGTGGCTTTGCAGTTGCCCGCCCCTACTGTGACACACCTCCCAGTCTAGTGTCATTAGCTCATTCTGCCTAATACAGAGAGAACATTTGATAAGGCCTTCTGTTCCTCCTTTTTCCCTTTCAAAAAGTAAAACCAAACTTTTTCTTTTTTTTTCTCTTTTGCCTGAATCTTCTTGTGTTCTGACTGTCCTTCTCAAACATTTTGGAAATATACAGTATATTTCAGAGCATTTGTTATAACTGTATTTGCTATAACTGATTTAAGTATTTTTTTCTGGCTTTTTGATTATTTACTGCTTAGCGACTGCATTTTCGCCTGTTTATACAGCTCTGCATTCTATTTAAACTGTTTTTGTTTTGATTAACTGTTTTGCACTTTTAAAAAGTTATTTGTTCCTTAATTTTACCTGTAGTGCTAACACACTCAAGTGTGCTAGCTGTTTAAAAGCATTTATAGCATTTACTGTCTGTTTTTCCTCTGTTTTCTGCAAAAAAGAAAAAAACAAAAGAAAAAAATCTTGTTTTCCCGCCTTACTGAACTAGAATAGTCCAGTCTTCAGAGTTTGCTGATCTCTGGGCTTTGTCGTGGTTCCTGTGCTATTCCATATAATTATTTGGATAAAAGGAAGCATCTTTGTTCATCAGTGGGAGTGGGGAGCACTGAGCAGCCTATTTGTCCCTAGAGGAGTGGTTCCAGCCAGAAACTTGTAGTCTATTGGCCATTTGGGTCAATTCCTAGCTCTTTTCAGCCCCCTATAATAAAGCCCGCTTTATCGCGCTTTTTCGCTTGTATTCAACTCAGCACCGCTCCTCGTGGTGTCCTGCAGAGTTCTACAAGCAGCAGAGAGCAAAAGAGTGACTTTTTCCTGATTTAAATATTGTTTTCTGGCTTTTTGATTATTTACTGCTTAGCGACTGCATTTTCACCTGTTTATACAGCTCTGCATTTTATTTAAACTGTTTTTGTGTTGATTAACTGTTTTGCACTTTTAAAAAGTTATTTGTTGCTTAATTTTACCTGTAGGCTAACAAACTCAAGTGCGCTAGCCATTTAAAAGCATTTATAGCATTTACTGTCTGTTTTTCCTCTGTTTTCTGCAAAAAAGACAAAAACAAAAAAAAAATCTTGTTTTCCCGCCTTACTGAACTAGAATAGTCCAGTCTTCAGAGTTTGCTGATCCTGGGCTTTGTCTTGGTTCCTGTGCTATTCCATATCCTTATTTGTTTAAAAGGAAGCGTCTTTGTTCACCAGTGGGAGTGGGGAACACTGAGCAGCCTATTTGTCCCTAGAGGAATGGTTCCAGCCAGAAACTTGTAGTCTATTGGCCATTTTGGGTCAAATCCTAGCTCTTTTCAGCCCCCTGTGATAAAGCCCGCTTTAGCGTGCTTTTGCGTGATTTAGCACGGAGTTGCCCATAGAGCACTGTCGGGCAGCGCCGGTTAAACAAGGTTAAACTATTTCTGGCTCCGTAAAGTCTGCTCTTCAATTTTCCCTTAGAACTTCGCTACTTGCAATCTAAACAGTCTATTCTCTATCTCAAAAGCTCAGCACTTGCTCCTAAAGCATTTTTTATATAGGTAAAGTACTTATATACTAAACAAAGTACTACATTAGCCTAGAATCCCCTTGAGTACCCATTTCCCTATAGGTCCCTTCTGACTCAGTTACACAGCAAACTTTTCACTTTTCTAGCATGTCGAAGGGTCAGTTGCTAGCGTCCTCTCCTGTTCAGCTGGTGAATCTGGGCATCTTGAGGCAATGTTACAAATGCCTCATGTACACAGACAACCCACTCCTTCTCCCACAAAACACAAATACATGTGAGAGATGCAACTATATAGCCAAACTGGAGGCTGAGCTCTCTCAACTCAGGACTGGCAAGACCAGACAGGAGGAGAAGGAAACCACGCACACCACAAACCCAGTTTCACATAGAACTATCACAACTGCAAAACAAACACATAAACACACAAAGACATACTCGGAGGCACTGATCAAAAATCTACCAAAACTACAGAGGCCTCCAAAGCAGACACCCAAGCAACTGCCACCTCAAGACATAAGACATGCAACACATAGTTCTCAAAGTCAGTGTGCTAAACAGTCACATCTCTTAAGGCCAAACACAATGCCAGACACACTTGTTATAGGTGACTCCATAGTCAGACACACTGAGGTCCCACTCACCAGACTGAACAAGGAGAAGATCACAGTAAGCTGCCTGTCAGGCGCTAGAATCTGCCACATAACACAAGCACTCAGGTCACTCCACAGCAAGTACAAGTATGACTCAGTCATTGTCCATGCCGGTGTGAACGACCTGAGACGTATCTCCCTGGACTACATGAAAAGAGACATAGAGGAGCTCTCAGATTATGTAGCCCAGGCCGGTATGACCCTGACCCTGAGCAGTATCCTACCCTCACCAAGAATGATGCCACAATACAGAGACAAAATGATCAGCTTTAATAATTGGCTTAATTACTGGTGTCATTCTAAGGGGATCAATGTCTGTCTGCCTGGGATGACATGCTTGACAAGCCACGCTGCTTCGCAAGGGACGGCTTGCACCTGTCACCCTGGGCTTCGGATATTGGCAAAGGCTCTTGCCACCCCATAGTGCCTTTTTAGGCAAGGCTCAAATGATAAACCTACCACCCTAGAAAACAAAAATGGAGAAAAACTAAGGGTAATACTTCTCAATGCCAGAAGTCTAAACCTCAAGATGCACACCCTCGAAGCCCTCCTCAGTATGGAGAACATCGATGTCTGTGCTGTGACTGAAACCTGGTTCAAGGCTTCTGAGAGCACCCCAGCACTATCAGGTTATACCTCATATCATGCGTTCCGGCCCCAAAATCCGGACCGAACCACAAAAGGAGGGGGAGTATCCATATTCATAAAGGATACCCACACCTCCAGGTTAGTGGCAACGCACGAAGCATCGGAGACCATCCAGGTGCAATTAACCATAGGTAAAACTGCCCTGCAGTTTGTAGCATGCTACAGACCACCCTCTCAAACTCAGGAAACCCACACAGCCTTCCTGAAGACACTGGAGAGTATGAATGTCTCTCCAAACACCGTCATATTGGGTGACTTCAACTACCCAAACATAGACTGGGAACATTACTCAAGCCCCAACACCCTAGCCCAAAGGTTCCTGGAATTCATAAACTCAAATGCCATGGAACAACTAGTCACCATTCCCACAAGAGGAGAAAATATACTAGACCTGATCATCACAAACATGCGGACAAAATGCTCCACTCCGGAAGTATATCCCTCATTGGTGAGATCAGACCATAAATTAATCTCACTGGAGATCCACATCCCGCCCCCAACCCCAGCAAAAAAGTCCACAGTGAAGAACTTCTCAAAAGCAAACTTCACACTTCTTAAGACTGGAGTGGTATCCTTCAAGGCCCCCGAGCCAGTGGAAACCACAACCCATGCTGCTGAAACCCTAATAATGCCTTCTATGAGCACCTCCAGGAATGTATGGATCAAGCAATCCCTAATAAAATCAAGACCCTTTCCACCAAAGGCAGGCACCCGGTCTGGTGGACCCCAGCCATAAACAAACTCTACAACAAGAGGAGAAAGCTCTACATGACAGAGCAAAATCCCTAAAAGGGAAGGCATCTCTGATCACTACTAGCAAAAAAACTACGATCACTCATAAAATCATCCAAGGCCAACTTTGAGAGAAAAATCGCTAATGACACAAAAGACAATCATAAGGCCTTCTTTAGCTATGTTAGAAACCTGGGTGGAAACTCCCAGATATGCTCAGAATTAGTCCAAAATGATACAAAAATCACTGAACCCACAGACATTGCCAACATACTGGCAGACAGGTTCAGTGCAGATTTCTCCCCACCCTCCCCCCCAAAAGGAGAAATATCTATCCCACCAGAGTCTAGCCTCCCAAACATCTCAGATGCCCAGGTGAGAGCTGCTTTCTCTAAAGCAAAAAGCACAGCATCAATGGGACCGGACGGTGTCCCCGGCTGTGTGATACACGAACTCAATGAGGAACTAAACCCACACATAAGGCTGCTGTTTAATCTTAGCCTTACTACAGGATACGTACCCAAAGAATGGCGTACGGCAACTGTGGTCCCACTCCACAAAGGCGGTGCTTCTACGGACCCTGGAAATTACCGCCCCATAAGCTTGACGAGCCTTGTCTGCAAAGCTATGGAGAGGATCATAATGGAACTCATAAATAAAGACATTGGGGACCTACAGACACTTGAGCCTACCCAATTTGGCTTTGTCAAGGGCAGATCCTGCCTCTTGAACTTGGTCGACTTTTTCGAAACATTCACTAAGGCCATTGATGAGGGTAAGGCAATTCACACAGCCTACCTTGACCTAGCAAAAGCGTTCGACACAATACCCCACTCGGGCATCATAGAAAAGCTCACCAGCTTAGATGTAAACCCATATGTCACAAGATGGGTTGCAAACTGGCTCAAGGACAGAACCCACAGGGTTAGAGTTGCTGGTGCCATGTCAGTCTCTAAGCCGGTCACGAGTGGTGTCCCACAGGGCTCAGTCCTGGGCCCCCTCTTGTTCGGCATTTATTTTTCTGAAGTGCAGGCAAACATAGGGGGATTGTGGCTGACAAAATTTGCAGATGACTGCAAACTGGGCACCATAATTGACACTCCATCAGACACAGACATCCTCCAGAGAGGTCTCATAGAAATGGATAACTGGTGCCAGAGCCATGGCCTTAAGCTAAATGCCAAAAAATGTATAGTCATACCCTTTGGGAAAAACAAGGTAACCCCTAATTACCACATAGGTGGTAATCCATTAAACAAGGAAGACGTTATCAGGGACCTGGGGACCCAAGTTGACAGTAATCTCTCTATTGACACTCACGTTGCCAAAGTGGTTAGGAAGACCTTCTACATTGCCCACCTGATCATGAAGGGATTCACATCCAGATCAGGAGAGGTCATTGTACCCATGTACTCTTCACTTATCAGACCAATGATTGAGTACAACGCCCCATTCGGAATGTACCTTACCCGACACCTGCAGCAGTTGGAAAGACCCCAAAAGTTCCTCACCAAAAGGATAAAGGGGCTCAAACATATGTCATACGCTGCCCGATTGAAGAAACTCCAGCTCTATTCAGTCGCATACCGTCTGCTCAGAGGTGATCTGTGCCTGACATACAAGGCCATGTCTATCCCGGAATTAATGGACATGCTCCACCTCAAAAAATCCAAATCCACCAGAGCCACGAGAGCAAGAGACTTAAACCTCAACACGGATATAAATAGGATGTGCTGGAGGGACAGATTCATCACCCAGAGACTCCCTACACTATGGAACAGAATCCCAGTCCATGTGAGGCAGAGCCCCTCACTGACTCTGTTCAAGAGAAATATTGACGAGTGGATGGGAGATCATAGGTTTACCCCGGGAATCATCTCTGTGTCACTGCTGGACAGAGGCACAGCAAACTAATGGGTATAGTATTCTCATCCTAAGGGGTGGTGAAAGCCACACACACTCTGGCTTGGCTTATAAATGCCCTAGGGCAGATAGCCTAGTATGAACCTATGAACCTATGAACCTATGAACCTATATAGATATACATGTGACTACATATACACATGCAGATATATGTACAGTACGATACTTATGTAGTGGGTGCAAACAATATGGAACAGCCACTATGCCTACAGTTAACACCTTAATGACTGGACACTGGATGAGCCACCCATACAAATGACAGTAATTGCCAGCAACATATACCCACAGAGAGGTCATAGGATAAAACACCACACACAGGTCTGCAGAAATGGAAAACCATTATTTGTGTACTATTACAGATTTATATGCCATGTCATATAACTGTTCAGACACTGACATCCATATAAACAGAGTAATGCAACTATGAAACAGCTATACTAATACAGTAGTCTGGAAAGGTTCACAGCTGTTGCTGTCCAGGCCAAGCCCTTCAAATAGTACAATAGTAAAGACAGACTGGGCCACAGGATACCAATTAACAGTAAGTAATGCAGGTGTATAGTTCAGCAGCCTCTGTCTACACTTTGTACACAACCACTAGGTGGTAAAGACTTCAGTTGACCAAATGGGATATAACTGTTACATAACAAGGCATAACTGACACCATCACAAGCACACTGACAAACAGAACAGTCTGCATGGCAGGAGGCATTAACCCAATTTATGTAAGTAATGTCAATATAGGTGAAGTGTATGGTACTATACATCCAGATACCTTAAGGCAGCTCACATCTGATACCCCTACATATTGTAACAGCCTAGGTTATTTATGGTGCATCCCCCACTAGACTCAATAATGCAAACCCATATACCACTGTTACATACACTGGCCTCTGGAGTGCACATGGGCACACATGTATGGTGTAGGTGAAGCCCACACATATATGGCCCCAGACCCACCATATGTGTGGGGGATACAACAGCAGTGGACTGCTGGCAGGAATGGCAGCATGATATACTTATATGTGCATATGTATCACTATCTGTATATGTGTAGCCATGAATCGCTCTGTATATGTCTATATCTGGGTGTGTATATGTATATCTATCTACATATACATACTCATCTATATATGTCTATATGTATATGTATATATATTTATATAGATATCTGGATAATTATATATGCATATATTTCCACCATATGTCCTGAACATGGAGTGTAGGCTTACCTCAGCACCTATAGTCTGAATTATGTAGTCCAAGAGGATGTCAGGTGTGTCTAGCAAGTATATCAGTAGACTATTGCTACTGTAATAGTGACTGTCTTCACAGACATGATGTGTGTGGGAGGTCATATCTGCTTTTCACGTGTGCACCATTGGCTACTGACAGACATCCTAAGGACATCATAGTACAGTACCGCTGCTAGCATGTAATGCTACTGTGGACTACAGCAGAGATATTGGCCAATATATGTGGACATTCTGACACACTCTGGACAGTCCACAGGTATACACAGAACTCCTTAGTGCAAAACATGTGGACCAAGCCTGACATTGTGGATGTTAACAGCCATGTAGATGGGTATAACACGTAACGACTGGTATACATATGCCCCCATAGGTTATGCATTTACACACCTCTGTCTATCCTGACACATACTAACTGCTGGTACAGAGGTGCCATGGCCACATAATACGCACTAGATATTGACATGCATCTGTACAGCATCCTACTGCTCTGTCTGGCATACATGACTGTTAAGGGAGTCCCGGTAGCAGTACATCTGGCAAGTATCATGCCATCTCACTGGGTAAGTACACTAAGCTGCTAGGCATGTAACAAAGCACTGCATAGGCTACAGGCAGACTGGCTCAACACTGGCCTACATTTCCTATGGGAGAATGCACATATACCTGCATATATAGCAGGCTCTACAGGCATGTCACAGCAAAGGGAAGATACACCTGTGTGACAGTACATAGCTACATCCAATGTGAACACAGCCACATTTGGTACTCTAACAAATTATTACAGTATATGGACTATCTGTTCAACACCATCCTCATAAGTGCCACTCACACACAAACTCTACATATACTTGGCCACTATACAGTGTGGTCCAATGCCTGTCTGTGGTATGAGACATGTGTGTATGGCCCTACAAACATGTAAGGTGATATGGTAACTACAGTGGAGCAGCGTGTAACATCAGATAGGACGAGACCAAGAACAATGACATCTACCACAGTCTGTACACATTAACATTGCACACACTGTTGACATTCACCATAAGTACACAGACCTCAGTACTGTACACACAACCACAGAATGCCCAGGTTATGTCATCAAATTAACCCCTACTGTACATAACATGTGTAGCAGTCTAGCAGTCTGATATCTCATTGGCTTGTTATCAGATATGATGTCACTAATTATGGTGTACAGCACATATGCACCTCTTAATGCTTGACATATGTACAAAGGTTGACAGAGGTGTGGCTGGAAGCACATACACAGGGCCAATATTGACATATTGCTGTAATAAACTCATACATTTACTGTTGTAACAGGGTTTGTTGCAACATATTTCCTATGAGGGATATGAAGTCAGTAACTGTCACGGTTTCACCATCTACAGACTCCAATCCTCACACTACCTTCTGCAGTTCACAGATAGGTGCTCTGTGGGTAACACATGAAACTAAAGGCACCACACACTGCTCAACCTGCAGATGACCCTACAGATGGGGATTCCTCATACACAGAGCATTGACATGGCAGGTATTGCAACATGTAGGACAGCCATATCCACACACACCCTGTTAAACCAACATTACTCCAAATGCAGTATAGCAGCACTTACAGTCTGTAGTCAGGACAGGCACATCCCCCTCCTCTGTGTTGCCCTGTTTTCACAGTGTATGTTATTAGAGGTAAATCCCCAGTCCATCTGAGATACTGTTTGCCAAACAACAGATCAAGTTCCTGCTCACAGGGAATGGAAAGGCCCAACACTGGTTACCTATTTTATTCTCGAAAGCCGACAATGTTGAATCCGACACTGTAGACACGAGAATAGCGAAAGTGCAGAAGTCGAACGGGTAAAAAGAAATCTCTGTAAGGGGAGATTTCCATTTATGTCAATGTAGTGTGGTCTCAGAGTTGGTATATTTAAGCAGCGGTGGTGTGGGGGGCACAGGGAGGCTTGCCCCCTTGCCTACACCCTTTAGAATTTATTTATTTATTTTTTTTTTTCTGAGCATTCAGAATTTTAATGGTTCGATCATTAAATGTCGACCTTTAGTGATTCAAACCATTAAACTTTTGATGTTCTAATATATACCCCCCAACACCAACATGATGTTCCTAGATATTGGAGTGTGTTTCCATGCAATTGGCTATTGAAATGTTACCAGGGCTGTTTCACATGCAATCAGCTAGGGGAGGGCTGCAATTTGTGCACTGGCCATCAGCTGATTATGAGCATCACTTAAAATACACATGCTGCTGCCTAAGCAAAGCAGGTGTAGGTCTCCACATCCAGTGAGAGAGGAAAACAGAGACAAAGTCAAATTAGGGAGGGGTGGGAGAGTAAAACCTAAGCATGTTTGTGTCACACACCTACCAGGACAAGATATCAAACCACTGACTACTATGTAGTGCTATCACATTTCTATGCAGTTATTGGATGCGCCACATAGGTTACATTGTGAGGAGCCCTCAGAACGTATATGTGCTGGTGAGTGACATCTGCAACAGGGATATGGTAGCTGTACGGTAGGTGTAGTACACATGCCTGTCCACATGACCAGGTGCCAGCGACAAAACAGCCGCACTCTCACTGGGATGCACACACATTGATACACTTGGCAGGGCCAAGAATACAAATCATCACTAGTGAGATTGCCACAACACTTTACTGTGCAGGTATCACATGCACCAAGGGGGTCATATGGAGGTTATATGGGCAAAGGGTATGGGGAGGTGTCTGACATATGCCAGTATGCCAATGGGGGTTGTAGTGAGTGTGAATGTGATCATACGCATCATACAAGTCACACAAACACACACACACACACACACACACACACACACACACACACACACACACACACACACACACACACAGGGTGCCAGTGCTGACATGCATGGGTGCAGTTCTTCATAGGTGTGTGGTGATCGGCTGTGCCAGGCGGCTATACAAGGCTAGGTGATGGGTATACCTTGGCATCAGGCCACATGACACTGGTCTGTATTGTGGCGAAGGGGTGTAGTTTCTGGATTTGCCCACACAGGTGAGTACTGTATCCACCATCAGGTCACCTGGGTGGCTATTGCATGTGGCCAATGCTGTGCATCACTTGCCATGTATGTGTTCCTTAGTCCATGACATGGATGGTGTCTGGGATGTGCACACATCCCACATGCATGTACAGTGACATGTGGAACTGTACCTGGGGTGTCTGGCCCATGTTGTGTACACAGATTATCATCAGATGTGTCAGTCTTGGCCTCTTCTCGTGGGAGCAGGTAATGGACAGCAGATTTACCCTGCACCTACATTGATAGCATGCTAACAGCATTCCCTGGTATCAGTGGCATCTGTCTATACTGGGCATGTTTCCAGGCATGGTATGTCCTTTGTGGGTCACATTTGATGGCACCACAGGTTTTGCAGGTGTCCAGTGGGGAACATGGGGAAGGTGAACTGTCTGTATGTACGTGCCTATTCGACAGATGGACAGGGTGCCATGCCCTCTGTATCCGACTGCAATCACTCCAGAATTACTATCAGTGGGCAATATGCAGTGCACTACCAACATATTGGTTATTGCCTAGGCAAGTGTGTGTGTGTGTGTGTGTGTGTGTGTGTGTGTGTGTGTGTGTGTGTGTGTGTGTGTATGAGACATGGGTTGAAAGTGTTCTCTGGGTAATACTGGTGTTACTAACTATGTTTGCCTGGCTTTGATGTCACATGTATGGGTATGGATCTGCACCCCAACCTCTAGGCTACTTCACATCTGTTATCCCTGTACAGTGAACAATGTGACATATACTAGAGCCACCATGTAAGAAATTTGCAAAACCAGCTTCACATTGGCCCCAGTTGTTACACACTCATAACTGCCTCCACACAGGATACGAGTTACAAACACACACACAGACAGTCACACCTGTCATGCTGGGATTAGAACTCCTACCTAACTAGTTTATTACACTACAGGACTACGCAGTTATAGTACGCATCACAGAGATTACTGGCGTACATTTTCCCCAAAAGTGTATTTCACATTGGATGACATCAGCAGGATTGCCAAAGTAGGGCAGTTGAGTTGTAGGGAGTGTAGCTAGGCTAAAATGTATTGCTCTGAAACACACACAAAACATCCACAAGTGACATGTGTGAGTATAGAATGCCTAACAGAGGTCTATATCACACTACAGCATGGAGCTGTTACAGGATGCACCATGGGGATTACTGGAGAACGCCTTCCCCAAAGGTGTCTTTCACAATGAATGACATCAGCAGGATTGCCAAAGTAGGGCATTTGAATTGTAGGGAGTGTGACTAGGCTAAAATGCATTTCTTCCTACACAGACATTGAAATGCACACAATACATCTGCAACTGACATGTGTGGATATAGAACCCCTAACAGAGGTCTATATCACACTACAGCATGGAACAATTATAGGACACACCACAGAGATTACTGGAGAGCACTTTCTCCAAAGGTGTATTTCACAATGAATGACATCAACAGGATTGCCAAGAAGGGCATTTGAATTGTAGGGAGTGTGGCTAGGCTAAAATGCATTGTTCCCTACACAGACAGAGTCAGACAGACACACATACAGACTTGCCAAGTTTGGGATTAGAACTCCTACCTAACTTATGTATCACACTACAGCAGTATGCAGGTATAGGATGCGCTGCTGAGATTACTGGGCTGCAATCTTCCCAGAGGTGTATTTCTAGGTGGATGACATCAGCAGCCTTGCCAAAGTTGATCATTTGAAGTGTAGGGAGTGTGACTACCCTAAAAAGCATTAATCTCTATGCAGAAAGAGACACACACACACACACACACACACACACACACACACACACACACACACACACACACACACACACACACAGACACACACACACACACACACACTTGCCAAGTCTGGGATTAGAACTCCTACCTAACTAATTTATCATACTACAGCAGTACACAGCTATAGGATGTGCTATGTTGAATACTGGGCTACAACCTACCCTAAAAAGCATTGCTCTCTACGCAGACAGACAGACACATAAACACACACACACGCACGCACACACACACACACACACACACACACACACACACACACACACACACACACAGTTGCCATGCCTGGAATTGGAACTCCTACCTAACGAGTTTATCACACTACAGCAGTACGCAGTTATGGGATGCACCATGGAGATTACTGGACTACAAGTCTTCCAAAGTTGTATTTCACAGTGGATGACCTCAGCAGCCTTGTCATAGTAGGGGTATGGGGAGGGCAGTGTGTGTGCATGGGCCATAACCAATTCATCTAGAGGTTGAAACACCACATGTGGCCACACACAGGGTCATATTTTACAGATACGTGTATACAGATGCAAGATGACTACTTCCTTATACAGTCATGGTGCACAGTTAGCATGTGCACCACATAGTCTGTACTGCTGATAGATACTGGTGGCTAATATCTACAGTGACTGACAGCTGTACCTTATGTGGTTGTGGACCTTTGGCTGTGTGCTGGGTAGGACAGGCCTGGATGGCTCCTTGTCACAGTCACCCTCTTCCACATATCTATATATGTCTACCTTTGGCTTATTATAGTGTGTTGTCTTCAGATTATATGTCTGTATTCCTGTCTATTGTGTGTGCAAAGCATGCATTGTGCATACTGAGGAGTGTCTGCACTAACATCTGTGACTGCCTAATATGTCTGGTCCACTGGTGTGTGCAGACATGGCCTTCATGTGTTTAAGTCTGTGAGCATGCCCAGTATGAACATTCAGTGTGTTGACTGACATTGCCTTAGTTTCTCTAATTGTGTGAGCATGCCCATTATGCCCATCTTTATTGAATGTGTGGCTCAAGCTCAGGTAGTCTGTACTGCAGTGCTGACCTTTGTGTTTTATACCTACAGGTAGCATACTGTTTCTGCAGGGTATCCGTCGATCACTTAGCATTGACTGTTACTACATTTCTACATAGGATGGGGGGGCACACCTGACTATTTCTATATTTCTACACAGGATTGGGGGGAGCACACCTGACTGTTATTACATTTCTATGTAGGATGGGGGGGCACACCTGACTCTTTCTACATTTCTACACAGGTTTGGTGGCACACTTGACTGTTACTACATGTCTACACAGGATTGGGGTGGGGGCACAACTGACTGTTACTTCATGTCTGCGTAGGATGTGGGAGGCACACCTGACACTTGTAGACATTTGTTATGACTGTACTGGTATGTCCGGTACTCCATTTCATTCTGTAGTCTTACTTATCATGCTGCCTAGAGGAATACCAGTGTACTACAGATCTTAGCTTGTATTTACCTACATATTAGTTTCAGACTTCCCACCCTTCAGAACTGACATGCCACTGCCTGACCTGCTGTAGTCTGTCTGTGTAGGCCCGGATGGGTGGTTTACCCATAGGCATCATTCGGAGACCATAGCACAGCCTTTGTTTGTGTTTGTCTACACCTGTCCTGCTGGCTGTGACTGTTGTTGGGTATGTGAACCCCACTGACTGGCATGTGTGAGTCGCTTACCTTGTGGGTGTCCCAGTATTGAGGGTGGTGCTGCAGGGCTACCTATGTCAGATGCACATAGTACACTCCCTAAACATGGTTGAGCGCATGTAGTGTAATGTTTGACATCCCTTTTACTGTATGTGAGAGTCAGAGAGAGGTGTTATTCCCTGGGTCCCTACTGTGTCAATGTATGTGCTATGCATTGCCTTTTTGCTAAGGCCAGGACATACTGGCCACACCTCCTTCTGCCTACTGGGCAGGCTCAGGTTGTTCCTCCTCCGAGTCACTCTGTGCCTGTGCAGGCCTTGGCAATGGTGGGGGGCTGTGTGGCCCTGCCCCATACTGTTTCTGCTGCAGCTGTTTCCACAGGATCATATTGCGTAGCATACCATGGCACATATGAGGACAATTTGGGTACATGTAGCTGGTGAGTAATGCAAGGCTCCACCGGATGTGTCCAGTCATCGGAACCGTGACTTGAGCATCCCAAACACATGCTCTGCTATAATTCTGATCTATGCGTGTGCCTCATTATGGAGTTCTTGTTCGGGTGTGTGTGTATTTCTGATGGGTGTCATCAGTCACGGCTCCAGTGCGTATCTAGCATCCCCCACTAGGTGACCATCTGGGATGTCCCCATTGGCAAATCTCTGGTACAGCTGCATCAGATGCCAGATGTGAGAATCATGATAGCTTCCAGGGCAGCCAGCACACACATTCATTATTATGCCCTGGGCATCGCACACGACCTGGCAGTTGATGGAGGTGAAGCCTTTGTGGTTGATGTAGACCCTAGCCCGCTCACCGGGTGGTGCTTTGATGCATATGTGCATGCAGTCTATAGCACCCATTACCTCAGGGTATTCTGCTATTTGGTGGAACAGTTGCATATTGCTGGCCAATGCCTCACAGGTGTTGGGGAAATATACATGCTCACCGACATGTGCTGACATGGCATCCAGGAACTGATGGAGTACGCTGGATGCTGATGCCTGTGAGATCCCCATCATATCCCCAGTTGGCCTCTGGAAGGTACCTGCAGCTAGTATTCTTAGGCCTACACATACCTTCGTACCGACTGGGATGGGTTCCCCTCTGTTAGTTATGTGTGTCAGGCGTGGCCGGCACAACTCAACAATTTGCTGTAGGAGGTCCCTGTCCACCCTATAGCGCTCCACTATCTCCAGCTCATGTAGCCCCTGGTAGGTTACCCTGGAACTGTGCACTCTTCTCCATCTCCTCACTGTGGGTTTGGACAGCATTCACATCCTCACCACCCTCAGCTTCTTCCACAAGTTGTTGTTTGATAGCTATTGCAGCCCTTATCATTTCAATCCACTTACAGTATGCCTGACACCCTCCCCCATGATGTCACCTAACTCCTAGGCTTGCACAAAGCTATTCCTACTCTTACACTGTTGGGACCTGACTCGCATGCTGGGGAAAACTGCCATTCACTATCATTCCCCTCATTTGCATAGTATTGCCTGCTAATGCATAGTTACATGTCTCACACTGAGCCTCCGCCCTTAGCAACCACTCCTCACTGGCCATTGACTTGCATGGCAGAATACTGATTTTAGTTAGAATGCTTAATTTAGGTTTATTTTGTTATTCCCTCCCGATCCCATTTACGCGCCGCTGCTCTATGCTTAAACAGCTGAGATCGGCTAAAAAAAATTAAAAGTTGATTTTTGTATTTTTTTCACTGTTTGCAATGGCAATAGCCTTATACTTGGCCATTGGCATGCTTACTACATGATATGCAGCCTTATACTTGGCCATTGGCATGCTTACTACATGATATGCAGCCATTATTTGGAGCTGTCCCAGCTCCGTTTTGGAGTTTGCAGAAATATACTCGGTTGCTAACCGAGTACATTTCTACAAATTGCACTGGTCCTGCATGGCCAGTTGCAAGCTTCCTGGGTTGCAAATTCACCTCATTTGTAAGGATTTCTCCTGCAAATGGGGTGATTTGCAGCTTAGTCCATGCAGGACTAGTGCAGGAGCGCTCGTGCACGGCCCTGCAGACTGTTCCTTGCTCGCACAGCAGACATATTGCCTGCTAGAGCTCCTGCACCGATCTTGCATGCCATGCAAGGCATAGAGAATCTGGGCAGGGGTCTTTTAGACAGAAAACTTAAGAGAGTGCAGAATGAAGGAAGTCTATGCTATGTGGTTTGGTCTATGAGTTTAGATAATGGTCTGGAAGCATTATGTTAACAAAACTAAGATAATTCAGGCATTAGCTCTTACAAGACCAAGGAGTGACTTAGCATTACATATGACAATAATTGAGATGCATCAAAGAATTGACATAACAGAAATGTTTGAAGACATAAACCAACTTTTAGTATTTAATATGGAAGTAGTTATTATACACAATTCCAATTGTTACCCAAGTATGGTGGATGAGAATAGGGTCTGGGCATGAGATAATATAAACAAACCACAACATATAGTGAAATGGAAATGTGAAGAAACAAAAATATAGAAGAGCCTGTGATGATCAATATGAAAATATATCAACACTGATGAACTGACAGTGGAGTTGAAACAATTAGGGTCAGATCATAAGCTAGTTAGAGAATTCTATGTAGGCTGTTCTGAAGGGAGGTTAGTATTTAAATAAAATTATGAAAGGGAGTACTTAAACATTAAACAAACTATAACAATGGAAAAAACTGAATAGAAGAAGTTAAGGCATGTATATGAGCAAATGTATAAAAAAGAATAATATAGACTGCTTTAAAACTAGAGAAAACTAAAGGAGGAAAATAACAGTAAGTCATGTTTTAAGGAGGAAAAAGCAGATAAGTCCCATGTTAGTAGAAAATAAGTAAACTCAGAAGAAAGTATAAAGGGCAACTTAACAAAGTAGAAAAGTAGATAAATAATCAAGAACAGTAGAAGCCAATATTGTAGAATTATATACTAAAAAGAATGAGTACACCAATGACATTACAGATTTATTAAGTCCTAATGCAGTGACCCACCAGTTTTAAATTTGTTTGTGTCTTTCGACTTTTCCTGGTTAGGGGTCGCCACAGTGGAACTCCGGTCTGCTAATGATTGGTAGTTGATTTTTACGTGCCAAGTTACCAGCCCTGATGCACAACCTTCAATGAAGGTATACCCATTCACACATGTCTCCATGCAAAAGACGCTCTAGCTCAGAATTGAACCGGACAGCGTCTTATTGTGAGGTGACAATGCTACCGCAGCACCACCAACAAGGGATACAACCCACCACTTTTAAATAAATTATGTAAATGTTTGCCATAGCCAGGCCATTTATACAGATAATGATAGAATATGCAGCTGTGACAAAGCTAGTTGGTGTAATGCATTCTAAAAGCCACATTATGGTAATTATTATCAGTCAGCAACAGCTGGTTTGTGATCAGTCAACCATGTTGCAAAAAACGGGCTGCTTCAAACAATTTGTAGTCATTCATTACAAACTTCTTAGGATGTTGTGAGAGGGCAATCTCATATACAAAAGGGAAACCTGGGTTCCTACTATACATCTCCCTGATCTTCTCAAAGAAAGACATGATTAGTGGAGCCCTTCCTCCCATCATAGATACTTACCTATCCAGTGTCATATTTGTTATATTAATTATAGTCCAGTTCTTTTATGCAATCCCTTACTAAGCATTATCAAATAATGTGAAAGAAAATTCAGGTAGTATTCTAGTATCCTATCCGTGACATAAAATACTGCTTCTCTCTTCCAGCCATAATCTGTAACACATAAAAAAGTCAAAACATTTACTGTACTATCAAATGATGACCTGTTTATGCCAGGAGAAAGGGGTAAATTAAACTGATAACTGCATATTTTCAGAGCCACCAACCAATAAAATTCAGTACAATAACACAGTAAAATACCATTTGATTTGTACATGGCATACCTTGTAAACTGATTTAAGTCCTTTGTTGTTTATCCACTTTAATTTCTGTGACAGTATCACTTAAACAACATTTCTAACTTGCTCCATTTCAAATGGATATTCAAGCCATATTTGTCATACTCTGCAATATCTGAACATTTCCGTTTTATGTATATGAGAACGAAAATGTATACTTTTCTCTTGAAAATATGAAATCATTCCACAGTGCTAGGAACACAAAACAGAGAATGGTAATGTTCAGGATAACTCTTTTACTCTTACACATGGTGCCATATGCACATTCCCTTTCCCATTTTAGACAAGTATCCCATCTTGTACCTATGAAGTATCCACAGGAAGAGGACATTTTAAATCTAGCACATATAAACTCCAAAATTATGTTCAATTAAAGTTTTAAACTACTGGTATGGAATCTGCATTACTGACCCAATATTCTAGTTTTAACCTAGAAGCTAAAGTCCTGATGACAAAGGAGTTGATCAATTAATTGATATAACGTGCCATTTTGTTAAGAGCCACAAAGGGGCAGCAGATGCAGACATACTCTGCAAATAAAATTTAGCAACTTTCCTAAATAGTAAGCAAGTACCATCCATAATAAAGTAGGAGGAACACAGATCGTGTCATTTCAAGGAAACATGGAACAAATCAAGATTATTTGTTAAAATGTATCCTTCAGTATGCTCTTAATTTCATGATTCTGACCTGTAATAGACTTCTAATAATATACTAAAACATATAGTTTTCACAATGTTGAGTGTTAAAATAATTCCAATAGTAAAATATTTTGGAAAAAAACACCCAGCCTACTTCCATACATGTAGAAATTTATATGTCACTAGCCAGCACATCACATTTACCATATGAAGTCAAAACTCTACAAACTAAGAATGAACTCTAGGATGCATATTCTCTGCCGTGTCTAGCAGTATCCCCTCTGCAGTTACTATATATGATACCAGTATTGAACATGTAAAAATTCATGCCATTATGGAAGAAAAAGAGGGTTCACAGAAATCGTTCCTGTGCCCATGTGAAGACTGCCAGCCCAGCTAGACAGAATTTTGTAAATAATCCTATGTCATTTGTAAATATTAATATGATCCACAGGCTTGCCTTACAAATCTAAGAGAACTATACATTATGTTATGATTAAACAATATGTTATGTGCTGAACGCAAGAAACAAGACAAAAAAACATAATAAGAGTAAGCTTCCACTAGCGATGAGATGAAAAGCAGACAGCCCAATCTGTATTCTTAACATTTTCGTTCTGTTTATTCCAAAAGAACTTAATCAGAAAAGCACCCTTGAGCAAAAACCAGATTTAAATACCAAATCAATCAAATAATTAACCAATGGAAAAGCATACTTAATTATGCCTATACTGAACATATAACTCTAAAAAATGATAATGTCTACACAGTAAAAACTGAATAGTAAAACCTTAATGATGTAATAATAATATGATAATAATAATAACTACAAATAAATCATAAATAATCCTGTCATACAAGTTTAAAATCTTTTAGCTAGTAAAAAACACTTAATGTTGATAGTGTCGTTTAAACCAGGCAAGCAATCAGCCTTGAGCCTAATCTGCCAAATGGCTTCTCTACATTCCAAATGGTTCTTAAAATCACCACTAAACAAGGTATCATCAACTTTTTCTAACATGGAAAAAATAAACTTCTTAAAAAAAGGACAATGTGTTGAATGCTTTGCTAAAGCGTTGGACTCATCCTTTTTCTTAATGGCTGAATTGTGCTCATAAATACGTTTGTTTAGACTACGTATAGTCTTCCCAACATAAAAATGTTCGCATGACGACACTGTGCCAAATAAACTATATTAGTAGATTTACAGGTGTAATGAACATTTACTGTGATGGTCTTGTTGTTGTGTTTCAAAAAAATGTTAGACATGCCACTTATAAATCTACACTGTTTACATTTGGTACATGAAAAAGTGCCCGAAGATACTTCTAACATTCTGTTTGTGTTTGTTGTGCTTTTTGTGCCCCTTTCTAAAATCATCTTGATGTTACTTACTTTTTTGTATGAAAAAGTGGGACTGTTCCCTATTATCTTAGCCAGATCAAAGTTTCCTGTTACTATTTTCCAATTATTACAAATGATGTTTTTAATGTCAAACATTTCATTGGTAATAGGTAAGGGAAAAGACAACCTATATTGTGTGGCTGTGTTAGAGGTGTACTTTGAATTGACTATTTCAACAAAGTCAGAAACTTTAAGAAAGGGACAAGCCTTGTTTTCTCTTAAGTTTATTTTGATCATCATGTTATAGGAAAGTTGATGTTGACTTCATTTCTAAAACGTTTTGTTAAGTTGGACACCATACTGTTTGACTTATTTGCTGAAGGATGCTTTGATTTTGCTGTTTACACTATTTTGTATACTGAATACCCGAAGATTGCTTCTTTATTTGGAATTCCTAAAGTACACAAGATGGGAGAACATCTTCCCTTTAGGCCAATAGTTTCTGCTAGTTGTTCAAAAACAGAAACTATTTCTGTTTGGCTTGATGATATTTTGAATCCAATTGTTCAGAAATCCAAATTTTATCTTCGAGACTCATGGCATCTTTTAGAGTTGTTAAAAAACATTAGTATAATAGATCAGGATGTTTTCTTTGCCTCTTTAGATGTTGTGTCTTTATACACCAGTATTGACCAACAAGTTAGTATTGAATACATGAGAGAGTATTTAAGTAAACAAACTGCTTTAGATAACACCTTGGTGTATACTTGTTGCAGTTTAATGGAATTGGTATTAGATAACAACTTTTTTCATTTTTGAGGGAGATTATTACAAACAAACATCAGGTGTGGCCATGGGTTCTCGTGTTGCACCTAGCTTTACAAATTTAGTTATGATATCCTGGGAAAACAATTTTTTGGCCACACATTTCATGGCCAACAAAATTTTGTTTTATAGGAGATATATTGATGATTTGAATTTTTTATGGAAAGGTGATATCAGCACTTTCACCAGTTTTTTTCAGGATCTTAACAACACCACCAGTTTTTTGAAATTTACGTTAGGTGATTTTGGTAAAAATATACATTTCTTGGATCTGAACTTAATTATTAATGATCAAAATAACAGTATTCAAAGTAGCATCTTTAGGAAGTCGACATTTGTAAATCAATATTTACACCGTGACAGCTTACATCTGACGCACATGAAACGTGGTATAGTCAAAGGTCAGTTCATACGACTAAGCCATCTGACCAGTGACAATGTTACTTTTTTTCAAGAAATCAAGAAGTTAAAACAATTTTTTGTTGACAGAGGTTACACAGTAGGTTGGTTGGATTTGATTATCAATGAAGTTTTAAACTTAAGAGAAAACAAGGCTTGTCCCATTCTTAAAATTTCTGACTTTGTTGAAATAGTCAATTCAAAGTACACCTCTAACACAGCCACACAATATAGGTTGTCTTTTCCCTTACCTATTACCAATGAAATGTTTGACATTAAAAACATCATTTGTAATAATTGGAAAATAGTAACAGGAAACTTTGATCTGGCTAAGATAATAGGGAACAGTCCCACTTTTTCATACAAAAAAGTAAGTAACATCAAGATGATTTTGGAAAGGGGCACAAAAAGCACAACAAACACAAACAGAATGTTAGAAGTATCTTCGGGCACTTTTTCATGTACCAAATGTAAACAGTGTAGATTTATAAGTGGTATGTCTAACATTTTTTTGAAACACAACAAGACCATCACAGTAAATGGTCATTACACCTGTAAATCTACTAATATAGTTTATTTGGCACAGTGTGCGTCATGCAAACATTTTTATGTTGGGAAGACTATACGTAGTCTAAACAAACGTATTTATGAGCACAATTCAGCCATTAAGAAAAAGGATGAGTCCAACGCTTTAGCAAAGCATTCAACACATTGTCCTATTTTTAAGAAGTTTATTTTTTCCGTGTTAGAAAAAGTTGATGATACCTTGTTTAGTGGTGATTTTAAGAACCATTTGGAATGTAGAGAAGCCATTTGGCAGATTAGGCTCAAGGCTGATTGCTTGCCTGGTTTAAACGACACTATCAACATTAAGTGTTTTTTACTAGCTAAAAGATTTTAAACTTGTATGACAGGATTATTTATGATTTATTTGTAGTTATTATTACTATCATATTATTATTACATCATTAAAGTTTTACTATTCAGTTTTTACTGTGTAGACATTATCATTTTTTAGAGTTATATGTTCAGTATAAGCATAATTAAGTATGCTTTTCCATTGTTTAATTATTTGATTGATTTGGTATTTAAATCTGGTTTTTGCTCAAGGGTGCTTTTCTGATTAAGTTATTTTTGGAATAAACAGAACGAAAACGTTAAGAATACAGATTGGGCTGTCTGTTTTTCATCTCATCGCTAGTGGAAGCTTACTCTTATTATGTTATGTGCTGAGCTTCAAAACGTAACCACAGTGCACTCTGCTGGAGAATAGCAAAAAAGTATATGGACTATATGCCCATGCAAATGTATGTTTTTATAGCAGAAGTTGGGACATACAGAGTTAACTTGCAAACTCTGAGAAAATAAATGAAGAATTTTACGAGTGTGATTAACAGAACTAGAAGACAGAATGTCTGCAGCTGGAAATTCTTTCTATTGTGTGAAAACAGAGGTAACTGTAGGTTTCCAAGGTAATTGTTTTAGGACTTCCAGTTTCAGTTAAGAGTCTAAGAGATAAATGTCAGCTTCTAAGAGATAAGTATTTTTCACAGAGACATGTTCAATTCTGTTGGTATCTGTTTAGCCTGGGAACTAGATGCAGATGTCAAATAGTGATGTCATCTAGCTAACCCAGCAGTAAAGTGTATTATTAATTTAAGAACTATCTCAGAGAGAAGGTCAGTGCATTTTGTATTTTGTTCTGGACCTGTACATGTCTCTTCATCACTTCTTCTCTATATCTGCCTGGTCCTATAAGTAAAACATTTAGGGCATAGCATCTCTTAGAGATAGATAGGAATGTAGCAAGAGTAGTCTAGTTGTTTTCAGTTTTTATGTGAGACTATTCTGCAATGTTGGTTTAAAGTATTTCCTGTGATTCGGAACTCTATTGTCAAAGTACTTAGTATTGTCTTTTGCTTTTATCATTTATTATTAAGTATATTCAAGCATTTTAATTGTGACTGGGTTTGTTTGGAGATGTTTAAGCTCTTGGAGTACTTACATGTATTTGTTGACACTGTATAGGCCACTCCTAAATATCCTTAGCCTTCCACACACTTACTATTTGGATAATAGTAATATTGTATAGTAGAATTAGACACCCTTTGGTAAGGGCTTTTATAGTAGCTGATAAGGGTGGTTGGTTTCAGGTGGTACTACTGCATAGTTGGGCAGAAGGGGGCATAGCTAGAGAACCTGTACCAGTCTTCCTCAGGAGTGTATGTATATTTGTATATAAATCAAATCTGAAAGTGTGTGTGTGTGTATCAGCTACTTGGGCAAGGACACGAAGCACTCGTGGGACAGAAAGGGAGCTGGAGGTTTTAGATTGACCATTCAGCTGAGATCTTAACCCTATAGCTGTGCCAGTGGGGAGTCTTATCGGGGACCTGGTAGGGAGAAACCAGCCCCAGACTGACTGTGATTTCTGTGTGCTGTTAAGGGTAATTGTACTTTACTGTGTGTGTACCTATCATCCTCCCAATGTGCGTGTCCCTCACTGGTTTTAGTGGTGAGGATTGAGACACCTTGATTACTGGGCCAGTGCATGGGCATCACAGCCCATACCAGCAGTCTTACACACTACAATCAGTATAGAAACATGAGCTTCACATTTAAAATTGATTGCCCACCCTCAGACACCATTTATTCACAAATAACTTTATGTTTTATTATTGAATTTTCCACTTGTTATTTACTGTTGTTTTTGTATTGCAACTTCTTTTCACATGTTCATTCTCACAATTAATTTTTCTGTCAGTTTGGTTCAGAAATATCTACTATCCTCTTTCTCTCTGTAAGTTATTTGTTATTTTTGTTGAAAAATGTAATGTCCTCAAACTGTCCAGATTTTGGAGGTATGGCCCTATTTTTTCTTAAATTTTTGTTCCATTCCTCCTAAACTGCATATTGTTTGAGAAGTTCTAAGTTAATGGTATCAGCATTTAAGAATCCCTGAAATGGATCCATTCCCCTAATTATTGTTCACTTTGCCCTAATTCAGGGAGAAAAAGTGCATTACATCTTCTTAATTTTACTGCTGTTATAAGAAGTTAATCATCAAAAGTATCCTCCCTGAAGATAGGACTACAAGGATATAAACTGATAAATGCAGAAATTTTTAAGTATGATTTTATTATAAGTTCATAGATATGTACCAGCTTAGCTGCCCTTGTGGACCATTTTAAGACTAGCCAATTTCCCTTTTTGTGCTCAAAGTATCCTATCCCATTTGGTTATAGATTGATCTTATCCATCCCATTGTCAATAATTATATATTACCCATAATGAGAATAACTGGGATCATACCATAGATAAAATTAGTTGATCCATGCATGAGATACAGACTTTAGGAGCTGCATCTGTCTATTAGTAGTACAGGGGGCAGTCCTGGTGTAAATTTTCTTGTTTCCCATCCATTGGCCTAAGTTGCACTTGAAGATGGACAGGGATTAACTTTGTTTTATGTGGCTGGGGAGTCTGTTCCACAGTGGTATCCTCTGCAAAATATACCTGTCCCTCCAAACTGTTCTGTTAATGTTGCAGAAGAGGATTTCATCTCTAGAATGAAATTTTCTGATGTTATTTGACTTGCTGATGTGCAATACAACCACCAGTAATTGGTCAGAGGATCCCTTTTATACCAGACAAAGGTCACTTTTTAGCAATCTGAAGGATACCGAGTATAGTGACAAGACTTTGATTCGATCCATGAAATACATGTTGTTTATGTCTTGTATCCTTTTAATATAATACCTCTGAGGCCATTCCAGTTGTTGCATCTGTGTATGGACAGATACATGCCTAAGGGGGTATTATATTCAATGACTTACCTAATCAGGGCTGAGTAAAGAGGGATAATGTCATCCCTAGTTCAGGACACAATCCGTTTGTTTATAAGTTGTGCAATATAGAAGGACTTTCTTACAACAGTAAGTGGTCCCCCTTTATAATCTCAAAATATTGAAATCAAGAATTTCAGTATCTCGAGACTATAAAGGCGAACGTTCAAAATCCCGAAACCCAAAACTACAAAATTTAAACTATCGCACATAAACACACCATACGCCACACAACACATATACTATCCTACCCACACAACAACAAATCAGACAACAAAACATTTTTCAGGTTTGTAAAAGGCAGATCATGTCTCCTAAACCTGACTGACTTCTTTGGAGCAGTCACCAAAGCTGTAGATGAGGGTAAGGTGGTTCACACAGCCTATCTAGATCTCGCCAAGGCTTTTGGCACCATCCCCCACTCAGAAATTATAGTTAACCTCACTAAACTAGTTATAAATCCCTATGTCACAAGATGGGTTGCCAACTGGCTCACCGACAGAACCCACACTGTGAAAGAAGCAAACTCCAAATCTGACTTCAGATGAGTGACAAGTGGAGTACCACCGGGTTCAGTCCTGGGTCCTCTCCTGTTTGGTATCTACTTTTCTGAAGTATAGGCTAACACAGAAGGTCTTAGGCTAATTAAGTCCGCAGATGACTGTAAACTAGGAGCCATAATTGAAACTCCTATGATGTGGACTTCCTACAAAAGGGCCTCACTGAGACAGATGCCTGGTGTCAAAGCCATGGCCTCAAGCTCAATCCCAAAAAGTGCATTGTCATCCCCTTTGGTAAAAACTCTGTACCCATAAGCTACCACATAGGTGGTAGTCTACTTAACACCAAAAATGTGATAAGAGACCTTGGGACACAGGTAGAGAGTAGTCTCTCCTTTGATAATCACATCACCTCAGTAGTCAGGAAATCCATCTACGTGGCACACCTCATCACAAAAGGTTTCTCATCCAGGAAAAAAGAGGCCATTGTTCCCCTCTACTCATCACTCATTAGACCCGTTATAAAGTACAAAGCCCCTTTTGGTATGTACCTCACAAGACATCTACAACAACTGGAAAGGCCGCAGAAATTCCTCACAAAGAGGATTACTGGCCTCAAACAGATGCCTTACGCAGACCATCTCAAAAAACTCCAGCTTTACTCCTTCGCATATTGCCTACTCAGAGGCGATCTCTGCCTAATATACAAGGCTATGTCAAATCCCGGGCTGTTGGACATGCTCCACTTAAATAAATCCCAATCCCTCAGAGCTACGTGCTCTAGGGACCTAAACCCTGCCACCACAATAAACAGAACATGATGGAGGGATACATTCCTGGCCCAGAGACTTCCCATACTCTGGGCCAAACTACCTGTTTATATCAAACAAAGCTCCTCATTAGCACTCTTCAAAAAAAAAAAAATCTTGATGATTGGATGGGAAATAGGAAATTCACCCTGGGGATCACCTCTGTGGCTCTGCTCGACAAGGGCACAGGAAAATAATTTTCTTGAGTGTTGAAAGCCAGGGTTCCTTTTTGGCTAGACTTATATGGGCCCTAGGACCGATAGCCTAGTACCTACTTATAAACTTATAAACCTATGAACAAACACAACAATACAAAAAATTACACCTATACTACATATAAGCAGGGGGGCAAGCCCCCCAGCACCCCCCACTTATATATACTAACTCTGAGATCACACAAACAGAAAAAGACAGCAAACTCACACCCAGACATTCTAAAGTCCCCCCCCACACACACACACACACATTCACACACATCACACATATGCAAACAGCAACACATCCAACACTTACACACTCATACACTCACTTGCCTACCCTAACCCACACGTGCAACTTACAAACACACTCACATACATTCAAACTCCCACCCAAAACCCTCACAAAACACTCACTTACCTTAAATCGCACCCAAATCCATACATGACACTGTATACCATCCTCACAATCCACCGCATGTAAAGAAGCATAAAGGCATAACTGTGAATTCAAGATATTCGAATTTGCGATTATGCACTTTCACTATTCTGAAAATTTGCCTTTATGGTCTTGGGATACAAAAAATCGAGATTTCAGTATTTTGAGATTATAAAGTGGAACCCAGTAAACACATGTAGGTCAGAAGTTAGGTCACTGTCCACATAAGTTCCCAAATACTGAACTGGGTCAACTTTTAGGGGTGTATTGTTGGTGTGGTAGTTCCATGGGATAGATGACTTCCTAAAGGATACAATAATTAATTTTTGTCATTTAGTTTTGGACCATGATTTTGGCCCCAGTTATTTATAGGTTCATATGGTTCATAGGTGTGTATTAGATTAACAACCACAAGGGCCTTTTTAAGCATAGCCATTCATTCCAAATCTCTGACAAGTTCAGGTACCCTTGATAAGTGTAAGCAGGGGCTTGTACGATGCAACATTTACAAGCAGGGCCTGGGAGAGAAACCATTTACAAGCTGCCTGTTTCCATTAGTGACAAATGTGCCATACCAGGTATAAAAATCTTGTTCTCCATTCTATTGTCCAATTTACACTTGAATTTGGTTAGGGAGGGACTCTGCATCACATGAATTGGGAGCCTGTTCCCAAAAAGGGGTAGTCTCTAGGATACATATCTGACTCTCCAGTAATTCCTGTTTATATCACAAACAAGGTTTAAGTCTTTAGAATGCGTAATTCTGGTGGTGTTTGTTATGCAGACATGCAGAAGGTCTATTAAAGTGGGGTTTGACAATCCCTTGTATGATAGGCATAGATTTCTCCTCAACAGCCTGTAGGAGAAAGGAAAATAATACAGACATGGTGCCATGAGGCAGTCTGCAAAAGACATGTTCCTTAAGCCTAGTATTCTTTTAGTGGGAACCTCTGTGGAAGTACTAGTTGTTGGATATGCCTGGTTAGGTGCATAGCAAAGGGGGTGTTGTACTCAATGACAGGTCTAATGATAATCAAATACAGTGGAACAATGACCTAGATGCCCTACCGTTCTTTATAAGCTGCAAAACATATAATGATTTCTTCATTACTGTAGATACATGATGGTCAAAAGTTAAGATTCTTTCTATGTGTATCCCCAAGTCCATGACTACTGGGTCAACTGTTAGGGTGTGTTGTCAATATGATAGTTACCAGTAGTGGATGACTTCCAAAAGGATACAATTATGCATTTCTTGGCATTTAGGTTTAGTTCATGGCTCTAATACTAGATATTTTTTTGTCAGGCCTTCCTGTTGAACATTTGTGTTGGTGGGGGATTTTATGACTGCTCCTAGTTTGCAGTCATCTGCAAATTTAGTCAGCCAAAGGCCACTGACATCACCTTTGACTTCAGAGAGGTAAATTTGAAAATGGAGTGGTCTCAGGACCAATCCCTGAAGGATTCCACTTGTAACCGGTCTCCTTGTAGAGGTAGACTACAATTCTAACTTCCTGTGTACTGGTTATGAGCCAGGTGGCTATCCACTGAGTGACATAAGGGTTTATACTTATTCTCTTGAGTTTGTCAACAATGCCTGAGTGGGGTATTGTCTCAAATGCCTTGGCCAGATCAAGTTAGGCAAGGTGAACTATTTCACCCTCATCTATTGCGTTGGTGACCTTATCAAAGAAATCAATCAGGTTGAGTAGGCATGACCTGGTCTTGATGAAAGCGAATTGGGTTGGGTCCAGTGTCTGGAGGTTTCCTGTGTCATTACTGATTGTTTCCATGATAATTCTTTCCATGGCTTTGCATTATGAGACTAGTGAGACTTATGGGTCTGCAGTTTCCAGGGTCTGTAGATGGCCCACCTTTGTTAAGAGAGATGACTGTTGCTGCTCTCCATTCATGAGGCATGAAGCCTGTTTGGAGTTGAATAGCAATTCCAGAGGTCATGATACATCATGTTTCATGCAATTTAGAAGGCTTCTTGGGATATTCTGGGCACACTGATGCAGTGTTCTTGGTCTTATAGGGAGCATTAAGAAACTGTTCCATAGTGATTGTAGGGGGAGTTATATTTCATGGTATTTCCTGAGCATTTGTTGAGAGATAGAGAGGGGTAATGTTGGAGATGAATTTGATGTCCATTATGTTTGCTATATCTTCTGACTCTGTATAGGTGGCTCCATTAACAATGAGCTCTGCAAAAATGTAAGTATTACCTTTGATGTTGCAGACATAGCTATTTATTTAAGGCAAACCTTCCTGCAGGATGGTTAAGCCATTTGGGGATTCAATGACAGCTCCTAGCTTGCAGCCATCTGTAAAATTAGTCAGCCAGAGGCCTTTGGTACTGCTTTTACTTCAGAAAAGTAGATTCTAAACTAGAAAAAGTCGCAGCACAGGATGCTGGGGACTCTGCTGGTGACTGGTCTCTTTGTTGAGGTAACTTCCCCTGTTTTGATTATCTGCACCCTATCTGTGAACCAGTTGACAATCCACTGGTGACACAGGGGGTTATTTGGCTTTTCTACTATGTCTTAATGAGGAATTGTGCCAAACACTTTGGCCAGGTCAAGCTATACGGTGTATACCATTTTGCCTTCATCCATTGCTTTGGTGACTTTTTCAAAAATATCAAACAGGTTGAGTAAGCATGACCTGCCCTTGACAAATCCAGACTGAGATGGGTCTACTGTTTTGAGGTTTCCTATGTTCTGATTGATTTATTCCATGATTAGTCTTACCATGACTTTGGATCTGAGACTGGTCAGACTTATAGGGTGGCAATTGCCTGAGTCTGTGAAAGGTCTTCCCTTATGCAGATGAATGACTTTAGCTGTTCTCCATTCACTTGGTACAAAATCTGTATGGAGACTGAGACTGATCAGCATTGTTAGGGGTGTGGCTAAATCATGCTTCAAGCTATTTACGATGCATTCAAGTATACTGTCAGAACCCACTGATACAGTACTTGTAGCTTTTGATAGCACTTTTAAGACTTGGTCATGTGAGATAGTTGGAGTTGAGCCAGTTGCAGGTATATTTTAAGAGACAGACAGGAGAGAGAGGGATAAAGTTAGAGCTAAATTGCCGGTCAGAAGGTTAGCTACATCTTCAGCTTCAGTGTAGATAACATCATTCACAATCAACTTAGTGCATTGCTGCATTGTGCTTTTGAGATTATGAGCATGACTAAAAAATACCTTGAGATTCTCTTTGGCTTGGGTAGCTATTTTAGCCACAGACTTGGCTTATGCAGATTTTATTAAGCTCATGAATTGTTTGCTTATTTGAGTGACAAGCACTCTAACATTCTGGGAATTACTCTTCTAACATTTGGTCAAATTTCTTTATTATAAAGCTTATTGATATTAAGGTTACACCGTGTGGGTTTGTTTCTGAGGTTTGCCTGTGCTTGTTCCACAAGGCTACAGCTGCATCTGTGCAGCTGTTTACATGCTGTTGTACGTTTTTGCATATTCAGTTGAGTTAACAAGGTTTGGTGGGGATTTGAAGCTTGCCAATGTATCACTTAGGAGTAGGTAGTTTGTCTTAAAGAAATTTCTAAAGGTACCTTGTGTGGAAGGAATCTCTCATTTCACTTGTATTTTGAAAGAGACTGCTTTATGGTCAGACCTAACGACTGATGACGATATGCAGCAGATGGTGCAAGATGCTCCCATATTAATTAGGTCAAGGTCCAAAATGTTATTCTCCCTAGTAGGTATTCTGACTAATCATTCCAAGGCATTTTTAATGGCAAAGTCCAAGAATCCTTAATCTTGTGCACTAGTGTTGTGTAGGTTTCCCAGGTTATAGTTGGATAATTTAGATCACCTAGGAAAATGGCATTGGGTTTAGTACTGAGTGACCCAAGTTCCTGTAGATAGGCACTGCAGCTTTCTTTTGTCATTGAGGGAGTTTTGTAGCTAGATAATATGGTACCTTTCTGATGGTTATTTGTACATGAAGAAGTTGTAGTGCATCATGTTGCTTTACCAGCAGTCATGCGAATCTGTTACAACTTTAGACTGATACACCTCCAACTCCCCCACCTGCTCAGTAGCTGGTCTAAACATGTCAAATGCATTGTATCCCTGCACAGCTAGAGTGTTGTCTACTATTTTAAACCATGTTTCGGTCACTAAACAAATGTCAATGTCTTCCATGGTCAGAAGGGATTATAGGGAGTGGAGCTCCTTCTGCAGGCTGCTAACATTTATTAGTAACATCTTCATATTTCCCTTTGGTTGTTTCATTATGTTGGTAGGTTGATCAGGTTGGCATTGCCTAAAAAGGCACTATGATGGTGGACTACATCTTTAACAATAATCAAAATCCCAGGGGACAGATCAAGGCCATCCTTGGTGAAGCAGTGTGGTCTGTCAATAATATCCTCCCAGGCTGACAAATATTAGACCCCCTTTGAATAACACCCAAAACTCAGTCAATTATTGAAGTCAATTATTTTTTGCATCATCATTGGAGAAGGTAGAATGATTCTCAATGCAAGGCTCATACCTGCCTTGGACATACAGTCTGTGAGCTCCATCATGTCTCTCTTTATATAATCCAAGGAGATACACCTGAATTTATTGACACTGCTATGAACTATAACAGTCATACTAATACTCTTTCAAGGACTTGAGTGCATGCATGATCTGGTGAAGCCTGGCACCAGAGAAGCAACTAACCATCATTCGTTTCTTGCTCAGCCTGACAAGAGGCACATCTATATGTCTTACAATTGAGTCACCTATAACAAGAATGTTTGGTTTGAGTTGATCCCTGCCTTACAGACTCAGAATATGTGACTTTGAAACTCCATATGCTATGTGAGGAAGTGGGCTTAATATGCTAAGTATGCTTTGTGCCTCTGTTGTGTTTTGGAGGTCTTTGAGGTTTTAGCAAGATAATCTTTTGAAACTCTGCATATGATGGATTATGTTTATTGTGATGGCCTTGGAGAGGTGTGATGTGTGGTGTACTGTTCATAGGTTCATAGGTAGGTACTAGGCTATCAGCCCAAGGGCCTACATAAGCCTAACCAACAAGGTTCCAGGCTTATACTACCCAAGAAAGTTATTTTCCTATGCCACTGTCAAGCAGAGACACAGAAGTGATCCCCAGGGTGTATTTCCTATTTCCCATCCACTCATCAAGATTTTTCTTGAAGAGTGCTAATGATGAACTTTTCTAGATGGGTAGCCTGTTCCAGAGTATGGGATGTATCTGGGAGAGGAATCTATCCCTCCAGCATGACCTGTTTATTGTGGTGACAAGGTTTAGGTCCCTAAAGCGTGTAGCTCAGAGGGATTGGGATTTCTTTAGGTGTAGCATGTCCAACACCTCTGGGTTTGACATTGCTTTATATGTTAGGCAGAGTTCGCCTCAGAGTAGGCAATATGCTACAGGGTAAAGCTGGAGTTTTTGAGGCGGTCAGTGTAGGGCATTTGTATGAGGCCAGTAATCCTCTTTGTGAGGTACTTCTGTGGCCTTCCCAACTGCTGCAGATGTCTTGTGAGGTACATTCCAAAAGGGGCGTTGTACTCTATAATGGGTCTAATGAGTGTCGAGTAGAGAGCAACAATGACCTCTTTTATCCTGGATGGGAACCCTTTTATGATGAGGTGTGCGATGTAGAAGAACTTCCTGACTACTGTGGTGATGTAACTATCAAAGGAGAGACTTTTGTCCACCTGGGTCCCAAGGTCTCTTATCACACATTTGGTGTTAAGTAGATTTCTGCCTATGTGGTAGTTCATGGGTACAGAGTTTTTACCAAAGGGAATGACACTGCACTTTTTGGCATTGAGCTTGAGGCCATGGCTCTGACACCAGGCATCTGTCTCAACAAGGCCCTTCTGTAGGATGTCCACATCATTTGGGGACTTGACTATGGCTCCTAGTTTGCAGTCATCTGCGAACTTAATAGCCAGAGGCCTTCTGTGTTAGCCTGTACTTCAGAGAAGTAGATACCAAACAGGAGATGTCCCAGGATGGAACCCTGTGGTACTCCACTTGTCACTGCTTTGAGGTCAGATTTGGAGTCTGCAACTTTTACAGTGTGGGTTCTGTCAGTGAGCCAGTTGGCAACCCATCTTGTGACGTAGGGATTTATACCTAGTTTAGTGAGTTTAGCTATAATTCCAGAGTGGAGGATGGTGTCGAAAGCCTTGGTGAGGTCAAGATAGTCTGTGTGAACCACCTTACCCTCATCTACGGCTTTGGTGACTGCCTCAAAGAAGTCAGACAGGTTCAGGAGGCATGATCTACCTTTCAGAAACCTGAACTGGGTGGTATCCAGAGTTTGGAGGTTACCAATGTCTTTGTTTATGAGTTCCATGATGATACATTCCTTGGCCTTGCAGACCAAGCTCATCAGGCTAATAGGTTGATAGTTCCCGGGATCAGTGGTGGCTCCCCATTGTGGAGTGGGATAACTGTTGCTGTGCACCATTCAGTGGGCACAAAGCCTAATGTGAGGCTATTATTGAACATGGTGCTTAAGTGGGGAGCCAGTTCATTCTGAAGTTCATGTAAAACGCAGCCTGGGATGTTGTCCACTCCCATGGATGCTGTGTTTTTGGCTTTAGAGTGCAGCTTTTACCTGCATAGTTGTGATTACAGGGACTCTGCAGTCACCCTGTATAGATATGGGCCCTTTAGGGGGTGAGGGAGGGGTAAAGTTAGCACTGAACCTATCTGCCAGGATGTTGGCAATATCAGTTGGCTCTGTAATTTTCATGCCATTGTGCTGTAACTCTGAGCAGATCTGGGTATTGCCATTGAGATTCTTGACATAGCTATAGAATGCTTTGTGGTTGTCCTTAGAATTAGTGGCAATTTTGTTTTCGCAGCTAGATTTGGAGGATCTTATAAGGGATCTCAGTTTCTTTTTGAGGCTGACCAGGGAGCTCCTCCACTCATGGGATTTTACTCTCTTTTGCAACAGTTTCTTCCTTCTGCTGTACAGTTTGTTTAATGCAGGGGACCATCAGATTGGCTTCCTTTTTTTGGAGGATAGCGTCTTGGTTCTGTTTGGGATAGCATGATCCATACATTCGTGTAATTGCTTATAGAGTGCATTTGTGTATGATTCAGCAGTTGTAACTGTATTGTCCATCTGCATGGGTGTCATGAAGTTCACCACTTCTGTCTTAAGAAGCATGAAGTTGGCTTTGGAGAAATGTTTTACCATGGTTTCCTTAATGGGGTGGGGGGGGGTTGACGATTTTTGTGTCTGAGTTTACTGTCTATGAGGATTTTTGCCTCCAAGGATATCATATATGTACATCTGTCATACACCTTGTTATGCTGTTTGCATAACAGATGATCATTAAACAGCATGACACCCATCTCATCTCAATCTGGCTGGCAAGTGAAGTTATGGGGAACTGTGCTGGTCCATTATACCAACAGGAATGACTCCACGGACAGGGGTAAATATAATTGCTTGGAGTTCATTTATATATGCCAGATGTAGACACCTTATTCTGAAAAAAAAAACTGCAAACCAGTTCTACCTATTTATTTAAGCCAAACAAATAGTTATAACTGTAGATCAGAGTGTGTGATATACCTTTAAGAAGCTTTCCAGTGAGTCAGCACATGCATATAAGTACTGAGCAAGTGCAACCAACAGTGCCATTTTGAGTGAGCAGCCTGAGTGTGAGCATGCAAGTATGTAGTCAGTCAGTTAGATAGTTCATTTAAGTTTAATGTTCCTGCAATCCATCCTGATGTATTTGTATACAATAAACTATTACATTCCTCCCACAGTACAAATACATGGATCTGAAAATTGGCTTTGTTCCAAGTCGGACTTTCCTGGTAAATAAATGTTTAATAAATAAAAAAATAAAAATCCATGAGGCAACCGGTTAGAGTTGGAGGAATATACATGACTGGATCATCTCTACTGCTCAAACAACTTGCAAAACAGGTCAGAAACAAATGCTAGGTACTAAAAGTTGCCTAAATGATTTATTTTGCTATAAATATAAAATAAAGCAGTCAGAATGGTCAAAAAGAATTTCTTATTAAACAAAATATCTGAAACTGCAATAAAAATTATTCAAAATAGTTACAAAAATGTATAAAATATGTGAAAAAGAGGAAAATCCCAGGATGCAAAAAACTCCCTCACCAGCCTCAGTAAGAAACTGAGATCCCTCATAAAATCCTCAAAAGCTAGTTACGAAAATAAAATTGCCAAAGATTCCAAAGACAACCACAAGGCATTCTATAGTTATGTCAAGAATCTAAATTTCAATGCTCAGATCTGCTCTGAGTAACAACAGAATGGCATTAAATATACTGATCCCAAGGATATTGCCAATATGCTGGCAGATCGATTTTATGCCAACTTCACCCCACTCTCACCCCCTAAAGGGCCCATCTCAATACCAAAAGATTGCCAAATTCCGATAATCACGGCCACACAGGTAGAAACCACACTCTCCAAAGCTAAGTATACAGCATCCATGGGACCAGATGACATCCCAGGCTGTGTACTACACGAACTACAAAATTAACTGGCACCTCACCTAAGTGTCATGTTTAATCATAGCCTCACCTCAGGCTTCATGCCCACTGAGTGGCGCACAGCTACAGTTATCCCGCTACACAAGGGAGGATCCACCTTGGATCCCGGGAACTACCCATCAGTCTGACAAGCCTGATTTGCAAGGGCATGGAAAGCATTATCATGAAACTTATAAACAAAGACATTGGCAACCTTCAAACACTGGACCCCACACAGTCTGGGTTTGTGAAGGGTCGATCTTGTCTCCTGAATCTGATTGACTTCTTCAAATCAGTCTCTAGAGCTGTGGACGAGGGTAAGGCAGTCCACACAGCCTATCTGGACCTTGCCAAGGCCATTGACACCATCCCCCACTCTGGAATCATAGATAAACTTACTAAGCTAGGCATACATCCCTACATCACTTGATGGGTTGCTAACTGGCTTACTGACAGAACCCAGACAGTAAAAGTAGTCAACTCCAAATCCATCTCCAGACAAGTGACAAGTGGAGTACCTCAGGGTTCAGTCCTGGGACCACTCTTGTTTGGCATCTACTTCTCTGAAGTACAGGCCAACACTAAGGGACTCTGGCTAACAAAGTTTGCAAATGACTGCAAACTGGGAGCCATTATTGAATCCCCAAATGATGTGGATATTCTACAAAAGGACCTTACAGAAACAGATGCCTGGTGCCAGAGCCATGGGGTCAAGCTTAATGCCAAGAAATGTATAGTTATTCCCTTTGGAAAAAAACATGTACCCATGAATTACCACATAGATGGCAGGACACTAAACATCGAAAGTGTGATGAGAGACTTAGGGACACAGGTGGACAGTGGTCTCACTTTCGATAACCACATTGCCACAACAGTCAGGAAATCCTTCTATGTGGCACAACTCATCACTAAGGGCTTTTCATCCAGAAAAAAGGAGGTCATAGTCCCACTGTACTCATCCCTCATTAGACCCATTATAGAGTATAATGCCCTGTTTGGTATGTACCTCCCAAGACATCTGCAACAGCTGGGAAGGCCACAGAAATACCTCACTAAAAGAATCATAGGCCTAAAGCAGATGCCATATACTAACCATCTAAAAAAACTTCAGCTATACTCTGTGGCATATTGTCTACTCAGAGGCGATCTCTGCTTAACATACAAGGCAATGTCAAACTATGAGCTGTTGGACATGCTCCACTTAAAGAAATCCCAATTCCACAGAATCACACACTCCAGGGATCTAAACCTTGTCATCACAATGAACAAAACATGCTGGCGGGATAGGTTCCTGACCCAGAGACTCCCCATACTCTGGAATAGACTGCCCATACATATCAAGCAGAGTGCCTCATTGGCCCTCTTCAAAAGGAACCTTGATGATTGGATGGGAGATAGAAAATTCACCCCGGGGATCATGTCAGTCGTCTGGAGAAGAGACAGGGGCCTGGAGAAGTAAATATTGTGGGAAGAAATATCCAGGGAATTGTTATGGCTAGGCTTGCATAGGCCCTAGGGCCGATAGCCTAGTACCAACCTATGAACCTATGAACCTATGAACCTATGAAACAATATCCAAATCACATAAAATGTACAAAAAGGGAAAATGGCCATATATTTCTTTATGTTCTACTTTTTCATATTAACTAAAGCTATTAAAAATATCCAAAGTGTGCAAAGTGTTTGCAAGTATGTGCAGTATTACAGTGCAGTTACTTCACAAAGAAAAGTTGTTTAAAAGAATATTTTGCAAAATACAGTTATTTCAAAGCTTATTTCACAGAGTACAGTTTTTGAAGAGCTTACTGTGGATTTGAATATTATTACAAGTACCTGGTGTGTGTGAATGTTCGTACATAATTACAAGTGCCATTTTGCATTGTGTTTTATTATAACCTGTGGGCATGGCAGTTATGTTTTTGCAGACCCACACCGCTTGTGTTTGATAACAATTTTGCAGAAAATTGGAGAGTGTTTGAGCAGGAATATGATATTTTCATACAGGCTGCTTTTTCTGACAAAGACACATGTACAAAAGCATTGATTCTGCTTTATTTTGGTGGTTCAGAGGTTATTGAAAGAGATCATTCATTTGTGTATGTACCTGCTGTATTTGCAGGTGAGGTGGAAGACCACCATATAGTGGTACAAGGTGAAACAAGAAAAGACCCTGAATGCTTAAAATGTCAATTTAGAGAAATGTGTAACCCCCAAATGAATATTACAGTGGAAAGTCACTTATTTTATTCAAGGGATCAAAAGCCTGATGACACTTGCAGCATATATAACTGACTTGAGAAATAAGGCTAAAACATGCATATTTGGTGATTGGAGAGATGAGTTGATAAAAACAGGCTTGTGTGTGGTAATGACACAGTGAGAAAGATGTTGCTTTGAGAGAGTGATTTAACAATAAATAAGGCCATTGAGATTTGAAAGATATATGAGCTCACAGAAAAGCACACAAGTATGCTTACAAATGGGTATATCAGTGGAAGGCAGAGTGACAAAGCTCATGTTGATTGTATACAGCATATGGTTAAAAGAAACAGACCCAAGCACATGGCAGCTACAGAACCCAGTCTTTCCAGCAAATTCCAGAGCATGCTCAGTGAAGCATGCGTGAGTCAGCAAAGTCAAAACATGTGCCCCCACCTAGTTTCATAGTCAGCTGCTGTAATTGTGATAGAAATCATGAACCCAAAAGAGAAAAGCGCTTAGCTTTTGTCAGCAGTGTTATTCCTGCCGTAAGTAGAATAATTTCAAAAGATTTTGTAAATCAAATGAGGCACATTCTTTTATTAAAAGAGGGCATTCCAAAAGGCAAGTTGATCAGTTAGAAAGCAGTGACCCTAGTTTTTATGTTGATGGTGTGTCTGCATACCTCCCAACCATACTGAATAACTCGGTTTTTACTGGGTTTTGGGGTCCAAATACTGAGGTGCCACGATTCCCGAGTGGCACCCCTCCATTTCTGACTTTTCCCTGCTTTAGTGCTTTTTTTTATTTTTAATTTTCTCTCCGTTTTTTTATTTTGAGCTGACGTCATCATGTGCGTGATGACGTCAGCTACATCAGAGATATCGGCCTGTCAGAGTTGAGCTCAAGGGCTCCAAGGGCACATTTCCGGCTTTCCCTGTGATCTGCGAGTGCGAGCGGTTAGTGGGTAATTCAAATGAGCACTTTAGCACTAGTTATTCAAATGAGTTCAACAGCTGCATCAAGACGGTAGTTATGCTAACAGCTCACTCTATCTGCCGGCTCTGGAAGGAGCGGATTTTGGGTTTTGGCTCTTTAGTCAACAGATGCAGCATTCTGGAACAAGTCGGGTAGGAAAGGAAACACCACTGGCTTTGGAAGGAGTGGATTTTGGCAATTTATTCATTAGCGCCAGCATTCAGAAACACGTCAGGTTAGGTAGGAAACCACTTATTATTTTGGCTGAAAGCACAGGCTGGCAGATATATTTTAACGCAACAATACAAATTAAATGAAGGTAAAGTAATTGCAGTTGTTGCCAAAAACTTTCATGCATTGCATCTTCAGATTTTGTGCAACAGGCCTTCATGAGCAGATGCTTTTTACGTTGCTTTGTGCTCTGTGGTGCTACCATCATACCTCCCATTCTTAGATTTATATTCAGGTATATATTTACAGCTACCATTGCAACCACCTTCATATTTCACAGGTGGCACATTTGGACTTTGGTGCTGGAAGATGAGAAGGTTGTTGGTTTATCAGCATGCTTCTCTTTGTAATTTTATGAGGTTTTCAGCTACATGCATGTTCAGCATTTATATACGCCCGCTAGATTTTGTGTACTTTGATGGCTAACTTAGTTGCATAAAGTTTGGAATGTGTATAATGAGGATACTCCAGATAAACAGGTGATCGTCGATCGAGCTGTGCATAGCTACTTGCATATGGATACATGCATACACACAAGTAATTTTCACCGGAAGTATAATAATAAAATAATAAACAGGAAATTTTAGTATATCTTGCAGATCCTGCATATGTTCACTACTGAAACTGCATTATGCCGGTGTAGTTTGGGTTGTTGAAGGTAGACACTGCTGAATGATGAGTTTCTTTATTTTCGTCACTTATACTGAGAGTGTTCCATGGTATTTTGACAGCACCAGCCTTTATTTTATGGAGGTTACAGCAGAATTGACAATTTTGACAGTACCCAAATTTTTGTATGGTGATTATAGAACAGTTTTTTCTGTCACGTAGTAATAAGTTACATGTTTCTTTATTTTTCAGATACATAATTGAAATTACCACTGACCAATTGTTCTAAATTTGCCTTGCTGTAATCATGTTTGCATGGATTACATTTTATCAGTTAACATCTCAGCGTTGTTGTTAGTGCAGGGTGTTACAGCATTCACGATATACAGAATTCTCATCCCACAGTTGTATATAGATGTAACTATTATACGTTTGTAAACAAACATAGCAGTTTTTCTGGATAGCATTGAAGCCATAAAGTTGGTAATAATCTGGCCGATAAATGTCATCCTGTTGCATGCTTGTTTGTAAAATATTCTTTTATTATTATTTTTTTTTTTTTGTAGTAGATACAAAATGCTTCCATTCATGGTGTCATTTTATTTATGTTAGTTACTGACTGGGGAGGTCTGATTAGGCTGAGAAGTAACCCATTTCAGAGGAGGTGTAAGGAGACAATCTGCAAGCATAAAGAGTTAGTACACAGTTGGTAAGTAAATGCAAAGTAGCCATTCAAAAAGAGGCATGCAGAAAACTTAAGTATGTGATCAGAAATTAAATAGAGGGAAACGCAGTATGTACACATTAGTGTTTATGGTAAATGAGGTGAAATAGACAGGTAATAGGACACTGGAATGGCTGCAGGGGGACTCTGGTGCCACATTTTGGTTGTCTGTTCTTCAGTTTGCGTTTAAAAGTAGGTATCCCACAATTCCATTGGAGTGGGTGTGGTTACGTAATTATGTATGCAAATTTGATGATAATCAGCGTACAGATTTGTACCTATTTTTCATGGGTCTTGTCCAGATTTTTGATGTTTCCAGGTTGAGGGGTATGTGTGTCTGTGCTTAGAAAAACAGTTAATGCAGTAGATTTGTAGGCACAGAATGAGATCTTTTGTACTGTTTGGATTAATGACAGTCCTATAGAGCTCAAAGTAGATACTGGCTGAAAGTGCAATGTTATGTCAGGAGAAACATTTGCTAGAGTAAAACCTGCTTAACAACTTGATTTGACAAATTGTGCAAAGCTTGTTGCTTATGGTAATGAAGAGATTAAAATGAAGGCTCAGTATTGCTTTCATGTTATTCTGCTGGAAACAGCTATGACTTTAAATTTTTCATAGTCAAGAGACATGTGCAGTCATTATTAGGGTCTATATTAGATCAGCAAATGCTTAAAAAAGCAAACGCTGATTAATCAACCTTATGTAAGCGAAAGCTTACAATTTCGAGCTGTCAGATCAGTGATTTTTTTCCTAGGGAAGAAAATCACTGATCCAAAACACATACACACAACACAAGCACACCAAACAAACAGAAATCCACACACATACACCTAAAATCTGACACCTAACCCTACACTAAACTATGCACACACCACTAACTATCCACTTACCTTAACCTAGACCCTAACCCTAAGGTCCGTCACTATCGCATACTCACCTCACCTGCTCCCTAACCCTAACTCACCTAAATCCACCCTAAACCTCATGTCCACACAATCGCACACATACCTAACCCGAGCCCTAACCCTAACCCACCCTAACAATCACATCTACACAATCGCACACTTCCCTGAATCCAACCCGTAACTTTCCACCATAGCACTGAAAATACCGAAGCAACAGAAACGGACAACCGAATTCTTTCCCTAGGAAAAAATTTGAGTTTCTGTTGCTTCGATATTTCTAACTTTCGCTAAAATAAGGTTGATCAATCAGTGTTCGCTTGTTTAAGTGCTCGCTGATCTAATATAGACCCCATTATTAGACCTCAGAAACAGTTTGAAAACTGGACTGCTTTCACTTAAAGAAATTCACCATGTAAGCTTGCATGGTAACACCTCAAACTTTGCCCACACTATTTTTTCTGAGTATGTTGATATTTTTGCAGAAAAACTAGGCAAACTACTCATTGTGTACTCTATGAAGTTAGACCCAGAGGTCAGCCCAGGTGTCGGACCAGCACAGAAAGTTCCAGTAGCTATGCAGAGCAGAGTCTAAGCCTAGCTAGACAAAACAGTGCAGCTAGGAGTAATTTGTCCAGCAGAAGAACCTACTGAATGGGTATCCTCCATGGTGGTAGTTCATAAGAAAAGCACAGATGATATCAGAATATGTATTGATCTGAGACATCTGAACAAAGTGTTAAAGAGACCTCATCATCCAATGCACACAGTCAAAGAAGTTGCTGCCCTCATGCCAAATGCCGCTATTTTTTCTGTCTAAAGATGCAAAGAATTCACTTTGGCAAATTTTGCTTGACCAGAAATCTTCATTGTTAACCACATTCGGTATGCATTTGGAAGATACAGATTTCTGAGAATGCTATTTGGAATAAATTCTGCCAGAGAAGTCTTTCAGCCTGTGATGGAGCAAATTGTTTCTGGCTATCCATGTACTATTATAGTAGATGATATTCTAGTAGGAGGCAATGGTGAAGTAAAACATGACAGAAATCTCAAGAAAGTACTGGAAAGAGCATGTCAAGTGAATCTTATGCTGAATTCTCAGACCTGAAAATTCAGGCTACAAGAAGTTATTTATGTCGGTCACTTGTTTAGCAGCTCAGGCTTATGACCAGATCCTTCAAAGCAAACAGCAATTCTCCAGATGCCAGGTCCAGACAATATCCAAGCCCTACAACGTTTTCTTGGCAAGGTCAACTATCTGGTCAAGTTTATTCCAGATTTAAGCCAATGTTCAGCACCATTACGAGAGCTGACATGCAAAGATGTAATTTGGGCATGGTTAAAACAGCACCAAAGAATATTTGATGTGCTAAAACAGAAAATTGCTAACCCACCAGCTCTCAGCTACTATGATGTTCACAAACCAGTTACTTTTTTCTGTGATGCTTCTAAATTTGTTCTAGGTGTAGTCATTCTTCAAGAGGGTAGACTAGTAGCCTATGCTTCAAGAACTCTTATCCAGACCGAGATGCAGTATGCCAGCTTGAGAAATAGCTTTTGGCAATTGTGTTTGCATATTTGAAGTTCCATGATTGTATTTATGGTCGACCTATCCAGATCGAAAATGATCACCAACCTCTAGTCACTATTTTGAGAATGCTTATGCATACAGCTCCAGCTTGATTACAACTTATGATGCTCAAATTGCAAAAGTACAATTTTATTCTTGTTTACACAAAAGGCAAACTTCTTTATCTTGCTGATATCTTATCCAGATCACCCTGAAAAACACACAACAGCATAACAATGAGCAACTTGATTTTGAAGTCAATAAAGTGAGAAATTTTTCATCCACAAATCTTCATGAGCTCAGAATTCACACAGCTTCAGATCCAATTCTACAGAAGCTAAACCTCTTTATCTGTCAAGGATGGCCTTCAAAGCAATATTGTTTACCAGAATAAGTGCAACCTTATTTTCCACACAGAGATGAGATTTTGTCAGACAATGGTATCATCTTGAGAGGTCCTAAAGTGATTCTTCCAAAATCCTTGCAACAAGAGTATATCAAGATCTTGCATCGTGGCCACCCAGGAACTGATTCTACTATATAAAGGGCAACAGGTCTAGTATTTTGGCCTTCTGTGTCAAGAGATATTGAGAAAGTACTTTCATCTTGTTCAGTATCTAATAGTACAAAGCTGCATTAACAAAAAGAACCACTTCACTAAAGCCAGATTCCTGAACTACCTTGGTTGACAGTAACCACAGACATCTTTGAGTGGAATGGTCAACATTATTTGTTGTTAGTAGACTCTTATTCAAATTGATTCGAGATTGACCTACTTCCCAACCTTATTTCCAGTATTGTCATTACTAAGTTGAAGCAACATTTTTCTGTCCATGGTAGTCCTCACAGAGTTATTTCTGGCAATGGTGCACAGTTTACTAGTCAGCAGTTCAAGAAATTTGCAGAAGAGAGGGACTTTGTTCAAATTATGAGTAGTCCTGAATAACCTCAGTCAAACAGCTTTGCTGAACATGCAGTTCAAAGTGTAAAACAACTTGTCAAAGAAATCTAGACATGCCAATATTGATGCTTTTCTCAACTTCTTAAATCTCAGAAACATTCCTCATGATAAACATCTTGGTTCAGCTACCCAACGACTTATGTCAAGACAAACCAGAACCACACTACCAATCACCAGTAATTTATTGGTTCCAAGCTCAATAAACAACAAAGCACTAAAAGCCCAACCAAAAAAAAGCATTTGTCTCAGAAGTCTTACTATGATCACACCTGCAAACTGAGCCATTCTTTACAACAAGGGGAGATAATGAGGATGCAGATGTCAAAACATTTTGATTGCATCGGATTTGTGAAAAGTTTGTGTCAAGAGCCAAGATTGTACATTGTGGAATCACAAGGAATGGAATTTAGACAAAATTGCAAGCCTTTTTTACAAGTGTCTGAACGAGTGTTACAGCATCTTGTTTGTGAGAAAGTCTCTACTTCTCAGAGTGACTTGTCCAATGTTCCTGTTCCAGAGGATATTCCTGCAGCAATCCCCATTCCTGAGAAAATCCCTAAGACTCCTCAGCAGAACATTCCCGAGTGACTTCCCTGTTGCTAAACTCAGTCCTAACTATTATGTTACGAGATCAGGTCACATCTCGAAACTTAGTTCCAGATACACGGCAACCTGGACATGACTGTTGCTTTTCTTTATTAGTGTCTGTATATCTGCATGCCTATTCAAATGTCATTGTTTATATGAGACAGCTCAATAAAGTGGGAAGATGTAGATCAAAGTTTGTGATACACCTTTAAGAAGTTTTCCAGTGAGTCAGCACATGCATATAAGTACTGAGCATGTGCAACCAAGAGTGCCATTTTGAGTGAGCAGCCAAAGTGTGAGCATGAAAGTATATAGTCAGTCAGTTAGTTAGATAGTTCATTTAAGTTTAATGTTCCTGCCATCCACCCTGATGTATTGTATACAATAATCTACTTAAATGAACACCCAAGCCTCAATGTCTTCTTAACGCACATAAGAAGAGTGACAATAATTAACATGATTATTTTAAATACTTGCTCATTTTAGATACTTAATGGCTTATTATAAGCATGTATATTGTGCACATGATTTGCTTTTATCATGCAGCAAAAACGGATTCCCATTTTGCCTGCCTGATGGTGCAGAGACAGTTCATCAGTTTGTATTGCTGACAACCTGACTTTGAAAAAGGACTCATGTCACCAGAAGAGTAGTCACAGGGGATAAAATGAAGCAGATGACAGCTATCTGTCACATCATAGGGAGAAGGAATGGGGGAAACCTGATATCTGTACAACCATTGGTGGAGATGTGGAACCTCACAGAACATTACCTTACACAAGGGGATGGAACCAATGTTGTGATGCCATTGCACATATCATCTACCTAGCTAGGAATATTGACCAGCTGCCACAAGAATGATGGCTCCCAATCAACATGTTTGTCATTTACTGTTGAAGCCCTTACTCTCTGAGTTCTAAACAATGTGTACCATTGAGGATGACTTTCAAGGATTCAGGGACCTACAAGGGGAAGGATTATATCTGGGGATACCATGCAGGGAGTCCCTGGAGGATTTGAGGATGGACAAGTTAGGAAGACAGGCAGAACAGTCTGAGGCTGTGTGGAGTCAGGAGAGGGCTGACTGGATTAAAAACACATATTTCCCATTTTGGCTAGGATCACTTTTGTAACTAGGCCTTCACTGAAAAATAAATTATCCCCATATGCACTATCCTCATTAACAAAACACACACACACACACACACACACACACACACACACACACACACACACACACACACACACACACACACATAAAAATACTTCCATAAAAATCATGCTACTTATAAGCTCATAGCTTCATATGTGTTTACTAGGCTAACAACCACAAGGACCTTTTTAAGCCTAGCCATGCATCATGAATCTTGACAAGTTCTGACACCCTTGATAAGTGTAAGCATGGGCCTGGGAGATGAGACATTTGTAGGTTACCTGTTTGAATTAGAGACGCAGGTGTCAAACTAGGGAAGAATTTCTGGTTTCCCATCCAATTGTCCAAGTTTCACACTTTCACCACAGTAAGTAACTTACACCAAGAGCAAGTCTTTTGGAATCAGATGCCTCCAGTTGCTATTCAATGAAATTGACTTTCAACCAAATAACAGACATAGATATAAAGAGATATATAAATATGTTCATGCAAAAGGTGATGATAATGGTCTTTGTATATGATAACTTATTTTTTTTGGAATTATTACCTAAAGACTGCTATTCATAAACATTGCATGTATTCATATAAAGATAGTAAACAATAATTGCCATACATTGTCTTAAACAATTTATAAAAGTTCCACCAACTCATCTGTATACTAATCAGTAGGGTCATATGCAACTACATACTGAGAGGAATCCTATTACACAGTACGTATTCAAATGCAGATACACTGCATAAGCACAAACAAGTGAATAGTAAATTAGACTATGGAATGGGGAAGTGAAGGTAAAGGATGGCAACAGTGAACAACATGCTGCAAATATAGTAGAAACATGCTGCAAATACCATAACCCAGTATACTAGTCCAGTATCCAGTCCCTAAGGAATGATGATGGTTTTGCAGCATAACACAGATGAGCAACAGCATCAGCTTTCTTTATAATGGCACTCCCTATAACATTAGAAAAAGACAACAAGTAATCTAGTGGCACATCCGAGGTTCTACAGCAGTGCAGATAAATGTGCTGGTGCAACCAAACTTGTCTTCTTCACAACACAGTGATTCTGCCAAGCTGCTACCAACAGGAAAGATGTACTTGTGTTTAGCATGTTATGATTATGACTGTTTATAAAAAGTCTTGAAAACAGATTCAAATGCTTTAAGCATCAGCACCTGCCATGACCACGGAAGTCAGTGGACATAGGTTGAAATGCTTCAGCAGAAGCAGGTATAATTAGGAACTGGGCAAAGAACAGAGGGTCTGCCATGTGAATGTTTATGTGTGTGTTTTGAGTGGGTATGTGTGTGTGATAATTGTATTAATGTGTGTGTGTGTGTGTGTGTGTGTGTGTGTGTGTGTGTGTGTGTGTGTGTGTGTGTGTGTGTTTGATTCAATGTGTCTCTGCATGTTTGTTTGTTTATGGGTAGACAAAGTAGAACAGGGGCAACAAGAAATGTGAACCAAGTCTGCAGTTCACTAGCTGGTCTCCGTAATGCCTGTGCACTGGCCCAGTAATCAAGGATCCTCATTCCTCACCACTAGCACCAGTGAGGGGCATGCACATTGGGAAGGATAACAAGTACACACACAGTAAAGTACAATCTCCCTTAAGAGCACACAGAGATCACAGTCAGTCCGGGGCTGGGTCTCCCTTTCTCTCCAGATCCCCAATAAGACTCCCCACTATCACAGCTATAGGGTACAGGTCTCAGCCTAGTGGTCAAGGTAAAACCTCCACCACCCTCTCTGTCCAACCAGTGCTTTGTGTCCTTGTCCAAGTAGCTGACACACACACTTTGAGATATGAGTTATATTACAAACACACAGAAACTCCTGGGGAAGGCTGGCATAGGTTCTCCAGCGATGCCCCCTTCTCTGCTCAGACTAAAATGTAGAAATCACTGCCACCAACCACTAATATCAGCTACTAATAAGGCCCTTACCAAAGGGTGTCCAATTTTGCTGTGCAATATTATTATTATACAATTGGTAAGTATGAAAAACAGCAAGGCTTATTGGAGTGGTGTGGACAGTATTACTATATACATGCAATGTACACTGAGGCTTACGTTATCTCTACACAAAGCATCCCAGTTGAAAGATTTAAAAATATTTAATAATAAATAATAAAAAAACAAGACAGATCTCCTCAATTCAACACAATGTTAGTCAAGAGTTCAGACACAGGAAAATGCTTAAAATAATATTGTAGAATAGTCTGACATAAATATAGAAAATAGCTAGTCTAATCTTACTATTTTCTATCTATTTCTAAGAGAAACAATGTTCTAAACAACTTACATACAGAGCAAAGGCAGAGTACTGGTGAGTAGATGTGTTCAGGTTCAGACAAAATCCAAAATGTCCTCATTCTCTCTCCCTGAGAAAGTCTTAAATTGATAGTACATCACTGATGACTCATTTTAGATTACATCATTCTTAACAGTTCTGATTTAGCTTCCCAGGCTAACAGAAACTCAGAATTTACATTTCTTTTTGTAATGTGCACCTGCAGGAAGCCACAGCCATAAAAGGCATTATATATGTAAAATCTAGCAATTAACTCTTGTCCTAAGACAATAGAAATAATTCCTTCATCCAGACTTCCCATCTCCAAGCCCTAAGATCAAAGTCATGCAATGCTTGACTTATCACCTTTCTTCCAGCAGAGTGCACTGTGGTGACATTTTTGAAGTTCACTACAACACATAGTTTAATCATAACATATACTTCTCTTTTACATTTGTAAAACCAACCTGTGGATTATATTAATATTTACAAATCACATAGAATTATTTACAAGATTCTATCTAGCTGGGCTGGCAGCCTTTCAGTTTTTCACAATCTCCTTGTCTGCTGGCATGGCAAAAGTGCATGTCAGCTTTGTAATTCTCACTGCTATTCTCTCATCAGATCAAAGATTCTGAAAGATTACTTTGAGGGGAAAACATATTTTACAACTCAGTCTTGCGATTTCTGACTAACAGGCAGCCCTACTGTAGTGCTCTACCTGAAGAGTTGCCTCACTATGGTTGGCTGCCTGTATGGCCTACTGTAAATGCTAATGAGGCATTCCAGGGAAGTGGTCTATGATAATTAGTAATGTGATCTCCACAGGAAATGTCTGTGTTAAGGCATTTATGCAGCTGAGCAATCCAGAGAATCACTTATCTACATATGTTAACTCTGCCTAAAGATAGCCATATGTTATCTATGCCTAAACATAGCCAAAGTCTATGATCATCCATTACATTCAGTGGATGAGATCACATCAGAAGAAAGTGAGAGGGAGTTTAGTGGACAGGTAGTAGTTGGTGGTGTGTGCATTAAAGCTTGTGTGTGTGTATGTGTGTATGTGTGTGTGTGTGGTTGCATGAGTGAGTGTATGCAGGGGGATTTGTGTGTGCATGTGTGTGTGTGTGTGTGTGTGTGTGTGTGTGTGTGTGTGTGTGTGTGTGTGTGTGTGTGTGTGTGTGTGTGTGTGTGTGTGTGTGTGTGTGTAGGGTGGTGTCATACCTTTTAACCCCTATATTAACAAGTAAATCTTGCAATATTGAGTGGAGACACTAGATACCAGAGATTTGTAAAAGTTAATGTAACAATTGTTTTACATTGTGAAAAGACTTATTGGCAGAGGAAAACACTAGACACCTGAACTGTTAAGAAGTCAATGAAACAACAGTTTTGCAGCATGACCGACCCATGGGCAGGGGAATCACCAGGCAACAGAGATGTGTAAAATTAATGGTTTAACAGTTATGCAGCACAAAAGATCTTTGGATGGAGAAGGGAACACTAGACATCATGGATGCAGAAAATAAGCTACAATGCACTTTGAACCCTGTACCCATAGATGGCCTTAGGCATAGGCCAACTAGGTGGCCGCCTAGGGCGGCGCTCTAGCAGAGGTACTTTTCCAGTGTTTATTTGGTGTAGGTAGACCAGGATGGGGGCACCAGGTATTGTGGTAGGGGGTGCCATGAAGCCCTTTTGCCTAGGGCACCAGTTGACATAAGGCAGTTCCTGTACCCTTGGGAAACAGCACAGCTTGGTATTAGCTCTCTGCACCACTGCTAGACATCAGTGATCTATTTATGTATTACCTAGGTCACTGAAAAAAAAGCAGCAGTTTTGTACCCCATACCTTTGGCAGTGGATGGAGCTTATCAGGCCATAACCCTAACCCCCTAGACTAACTAATGTGGGCTTGTGTTTTTTACATTATAGCAAGAATGAAACTGTAATGTCTGGCATTATTAACTCACTGCAGTGGTCTGTGATTTATATTAGGTAGGGCAGGTATAAAAGACAACATCCGGAGCATTCTATAAAATCAGGGACAGTTGAGAAGAATAGGTATGTGTCTCTGTGGGTAGGTGCCATACCTGTAACCAGTCATGTTGAAGAGTTCAGGACAAAGCTGTAAGGAACACTAAATGACACCAGAAAGTTTTAAATTAGTACCTTAGGTCTCTTAAAATGTTAATGGAGCAACTGTTCTTGCATCAAAATGTACTTTCTGATCAATAGGAAGAATAAAACTTTAATGTCTGGCATTATTGGCTAACTGCAAAGATCTGTGAATTATGAGGGCAATGACAAATCTAAGAGGACATTTTGTCAACTCATGGACAGATAAGAGGTATGTCAGTGTGTGATGTGTGTAAGTGTGTGGCAAAGTGAATGGGGGAAGAAGTACCTGTGCCACGGTATTGCATGGGTCGGACAGAGGTGCTTACAGCAGGAATGTGCTAGATGATTATGGCTTGAAAAGAAATGAATGACTAATGTGCTTACAACATAACATCCTGTAACTTTGGAATTGGGAAATTTTTAAAGAACAGTCTTAAAGAAATGCTGGAATATGAATATGAAAAATGAATATGAATATGCAAATGTATTATTTACTTATACACATGGAATTTTATGAATGTCGACATTATGCCTGGGAGAAATGTCAGCTTTAATCTCGTGATATTAAAAATAGTCACATATAATATCCTGTTGACATAGTAGACTGTAAACATAATATTGCCAGCTTCCTTAATGCTCCAGTGACTGTGAAACACAGTTGATACAATATCAAAATGATTAACTGCCACTAAGTCACAACACTTCAACATACGTTATGTTAATATTTTGAATATGCTAAATGCCAGTGTTTTCAAAAACTTAAAATAATTATCACTTTAAGAAAAGCGATAAATACCTCTGGACTATTGAAGTACATTGTGTACACTAAACAAAAATCAGTGTTTATAATTCTCACAGTAAAACTTTAAAGTGTTGACAGATTAATAATTTTGTCATTAAGCAAAATAAAAATGCTATAATATCTAAACTCAACCAAAATATTTTTCCACTCAATATCTTTTTATTAGCTGAAGAAAATTACCCTTGATTTATTTGTTTTAAGCAGAAAAGAAGTTATAACAAGACATGTCCTTTACGGGTTTGTTAACTTGCATTACAAATCTAATTAGCAGATAACAAATGCCACTCAGAAGTGTAAAATATTGGCTCTAGACGATGGTCATTGTTGATATTACACCCAACCCTTGTACAAAATACAAAAAAATGGTCTACAGATAGATGGAAGGAGATGACAAGCAATCATATACGCACACACTTGTGTTGTTATATATTTTTCTATATCTATATATGTAAATATTACATCTATACATACAAATATATCCATACACTAATGCATACACCCCCCCCCACACACACACACACACACATGCACGCACACGCATGCACACACACTATATATATTGTGTGTGTGCGCGTGCGAGTATGTGTGTGTGTGTGTGTGTGTGTGTGTGTGTGTGTGTGTGTGTGTGTGTGTGTGTGTAGTCTGTAGCACTAGTTTTTCTCTTTATGATAAAGATTCTTTACTGGGGTGATGAAAAAGACTTTCTTACAGCAAATTATCAAATAATATTCAGTAAAACACAATTAATTCCTATCACTTATTTTACAAACTTTGTAAAATGGTAAGACTTAAAAATATCATTCTTTTCAATATTGTTCTTGGATTTTTCCTATACAGTATTTGTAGTAAAACAAATATTTAAAACTTTAATCTTTTTCTTCAATTTCTTTGATCATTCACACAAGAAGTGTGATGCAAACAGGACTTACAACAATCATTCATTTCACTAATCTACACCACTTAACTTCTTATCTGTCGGACAATAGTTTCAATCTGTTTTGTCAGGAATGCTCTTCATCCTTCAGGTTTTACAGGCATGTAACCCTATCAAGATTCCTCTGGTGAACCCTCTGTCAGCCTACAGATCAGGATCTAACTCCAAGCTGAGTAATGGGCCTAGAATACCACTTCCCTCAGCTGACTCTCATTATCATATTGTCTTACTCCTGTCTGCTCGCTTGTTTTAGCCTTGAGGGTGCAAATTTCTCTAGGCTCACAGGTACCAGTATGGCACATGACCCCAACCCCAAGGTTGAGCACATCTGCTACTTATAAAACAAACTCTACTGTCAGCGAAGTTGAAAATGAAGCAAGGGAAGATGAACCTATATCTTATAATGAGTCACCTTCTTACCCTGAGATGGCAGACCCTTTAGTAAACCCCCCGCTGAGGAAGTCTGAGAGACTGAGGAACCAGAGGGAGGGTTTTCAGAACAGTTACAGACAGGACACTTATTACATGGGTCAATGTGAATCAGAGGGCAGGGGGGAGGGAGAGAGGGAAGTACAGAACACACGTTCTGCAGAATTACAGTACACTGGTGAGTTAAGTACACTTTCAGAAGCAGAGGTCTTGAAAATTATTTTTAATACTGAAGGGAGCTGTAAAGTGTATAATTATAGTGAGGTGAACATCACTGAGTCTTGTGCAAACTTATTTGAAAAGGGGTTCACCTTTGTTCCCTGTAGAAAAGCCAGAATTGAGGAAGTTGTAATACACTTTAAGTTATTCACTAGGAAACTTAATCTGGCTTTTTATTTCAAAGACACTGCTACAAGTAGTACACCTAACAGAGGGTCTTCTGGACCTAGCACATTCATACCGCCCCCTCTTTACCAGTCATTTCCATCTTTGAAAAGCTGCGTGAAAGCAAAATTTGTGAGTTATTACATCAAAAAAATAACTAAGTAGCTTCTTTTAACTTAACTAGGGCAGAGTCTGATTTACTCAAACAACTATGTAACAATGGTAACATCTAAATTATGAAAACAGACAAGGGGGGGGTCGTAATTATGAACAAAAATAATTATGTCAATAAAATGTTTTCCATCTTATTTACTGACATATATGAGGAATCTTCAGTTAATGAAATGAATATAGCTAATCAAAAGGTGGATGTGTATCTAAAAGACTTAAGGTTAAATGACCAAATTACCATGACAGAACTAGAATTTCTAAAAGTGTCTTGCCCAAAAAAAATCCCTACGGTATTTGGAATACTGAAAATACACAAGGGACTAAGAGATCCCCCACTTCATCCAGTAGTAGATGTTAGAGCTTCTAAAACTTTTTATATAGCCCAGTACATAGACAAACACACAAAATAGGTACCTTTATAACATCCTACATATATCAAGGACTCTTGGGATTTTTTGGGGTGTATTGATTAGAATTCATATAGTGAAAACCTCATTTTTGTCACTATTGATGTGGTTGATCTTTTCTCTGTGATTCCCCATAACTTGGGTATAGAATGTTTTTTTGAGTATTTGAGTAAATACACTGACTTTACAAAATATAACATTTCTATGTTGACTACCTTGATGGAGATAATGCTGGAGAATAATTCCATAACATTTGAAAAAACAACTATTTAAGCAGAAAACTGCAGTGGCCATGGTGGCAGCCTGTGCCCCCTCCTTTGCCAACATAGCCCCTCCTTTGCCAACATAGTATTGGCCTATTAGGAGTTGAATTAAATTTTAAACAGTAATTTCTCAGATTCATGGACATATTTTGCATGTTTTTTGGATGATATCATTATATTTTGGACAGGTACGAGAGAGACTAAATGATTTTTGTCAATACTTACATACGACTACTACATTTTTGAAATTCACCATGAATGCATCGGAAGAGGAAATTAGTTATTTGGACATTAAATTATCTATAAACTGAATAAGAGGTGAATTTTCCTCTAGTGTTTACAGGAAGCCCACATATTCGAACACCTTGTTGTATTACTCTAGTTACCACTCTATCCATCAGAAAAAATCCTTGGTAAAAGGACAATGTGTCCGGTTGGCAAGGATGGTTTCAGAAACAGATGAATTTCTGACACAATGTGGGGTTTTGAAGGAAATGTTCATAAAAAGAGGGTACCTGGACAACTTTTTAAGTGATATTTTCAATGAAGTGGTACAAAAAACACTTAGGGGAGTTTTCACCCCATTGATGGGTATAGGGCTGAATAACCAGTCCTAAGTTATGAATAAGGAATCTATGAACCACTTAAGTAGAGCACTAGTTTTAACATTTAACAGTGATTTCTATGATATAAGACATATAATTGAGAAAAACTGGGTAATTTTTTCGGTGGACCCCCAACATATAAAGGTTGTGGAGGAGAGATCACAAGTAGTTTAGCAGAAGGATGTGTGTATAAAAAACATGGTGGAAAGGGAAGGGACAGCTAATTCAGAGGGTAAGATAATTAAGTATGGGTCCTATACTCAATGTCAACACATTTTAGAAGTAACTCAGTTAATGTCCATAATTATGGGTCCATAAAACTTAAAAAGAAATATAGTTGCAAATCGCAGGGTGTGGTATATTTAGCATCTTGCCAACAATGACCTGCATATTATGTGGGAAAAACTCTTAAACAGTTCCGTACTAGGATTTATCAACATGTTTATAGCATTAGAAAGATGGACAGGAACAACGCTCTGGGAAACGTGATTATATTTCCTCAACATACTTTCAAATTTGTGGTGATTGACCACGTAGATTTGGGATAGAGGGGGGGGTCATATAATGAATTCTTGGAGTTCAGAGTACTGCAATGGCAGCTTAAACTAAATGCAGTTACTCCTCCGGACTGAATGACCAATGTTCCATTCAGAGTGTGTTAAAGCTAAAAGCCAGTTCTGAATATTAAACCATTGCAGTTTCTTATGTGGTAACATACAGCATATGTTTTAGAATTTTTTTTTTCTAGTTGGACACATTCCTTAATTTTTAGCATGGTATTTTGTACAAAACCATACAGAAAAGCAAAAAAAAATGTATATTTGTTTATATATTATGTATTTTTAACTTTTTGTCTAAATAATTTCATGCAGGGTTTTACTGTACTATATATTTAAATGTGGAATGAAAGTTTGTAGTTTTTCAATCAGGTGTTTTTGAATGATATATAAGGTTGGCTGTTCAAATGATGTTTTATTCTAGTGAAGTCTTTTGCATTGTCATGACAAAAGTGCTAAATTAAAATACATTGGTGTGGTTCCAGTTTTGTGGTTATTCTTTATTTACAGGTTACCATGATCAGCAAATCTGCTAATCAGTCAGTGATAAGTTCTTACCTCATTGTGGCTACCATGTTCCTGAACTGCAAGTGGGCACATCACATTGGAAAAGCATTTCTAGCATGAGCTGTATGACTCATGCTAGGGATTTTAATTAATTAATGCAGTGGTGCTTATATTGTGATAGAGTAAACTGGTTCTACCAGGCAATTCTGAGAATAAATCTTAATTGCAAAGTACAAATTCTTTTGCTTCTTGTTCTTGAGACATGGGTAGTGTTTACCCTATTTTGACTTGAAAACATGCTATTTACATATTCTTCTGTAAACATACTACAAAAAGTTCAGTTTCTCTAACCTTTTGTAATATATAAGGAGTATAACATGCTTTTGGATTATGTACAGTGACAGTCCTACCTTGACTTTGGGATATGCTTTGAGTGTCTTAAGCATCTCCTCCATACATACATACATACATACATACATACATACATACTATACAAATATTTGTCTCTCTCTCAGGTTTCAGAACATTTATGTGGTATAGCTTTTCATGTTTTTCCCCCAGGGGCCTCACCTTATAGTCCACTTACTTTCTCAACAATTGAAAAAGATCCTTGCAGTTTGAAAGTAAATTATTTGCAGTAGTTGTTACTAAGAAGTTAGAATTTCCTGACATGATCATTTATACAATTCCTTTTGTTTTTCATGGGCTCTCAAAATATGTTCTTTTATTATTGATATTATATTTTTTATCCTGCCCTGCAGGTCTGAAAACTGCTCTATCGCTCTCTTAACGTTGATTTTTCCTTCTCCCTTGTTTCTTTTGCTCAATGTAGTAAGCCATCTGACATGTCTGCCATAGAATAGTTCAAGAGATGAGATCCAGTTGCGGCTTGGGGGGGTGCCTCTCTTATAGCAAGCAGAAGCTAGGGAATCACCTGCATATAGAAGCTAGGGAATCACCTGCATATAGAAGCTAGGGAATCACCTGCATATAGAAGCTAGGAAATCACCTGCATATAGAAGCTAGGGAATCACCTGCATATAGAAGCTAGGGAATCACCTGCATATAGAAGCTAGGAAATCACCTGCATATAGAAGCTAGGGAATCATCTGTATAGAGAAGCTAGGAAATCAGCTGATACCAAATTCTCTAATTTAATTCACGACTTTCCAAAGCACAATCTTGAAAATGATATAAAAACTCTCAAGTAGCCCAGATTGGTATACAGATATTCATATCTGGTTCTCTTTAAAAAATTGACAAAAGTTCATACAAAACTATGTACATAAATTGATTTGGTAAATAAACATTTGTTGGGGGACTGACATACTAGAACAAAGGGCAGTTTTAGTTTTTCTGCTACTGATTTTACATTTATTCTTCGTGGTGACAACATTAGCAAATTATATTGCATAATCAGTAATTATTAAGATATTCTGGTGACCCTTGTAACAACCATGCCCTGGACCAACAATCAAGGAGCCTCAATCCTCACTACTAACACCAGGGAGGTCATCTCCTAGAAGAGGAAAGGATAACTAATACACACAGGAAAGTACATTTTCCCTTAAGTGCACACAGAGATCACAGTCATTCTGAGGCTGGTTGCTCCCTTGCTCTCCAGGAACCCAATAAGACTCCCCACTGGCACAGCTATAGGGTCCAGATCTCAGCCTAGCTGACAAGCTAACCTCCAGTAACCTCTCTGTCCCACCAGTGCTTTGTGTCCCTGCCCAGGTAGCTGACACACACCAACACTTTGAGATAAGTATTTATACAACTTTACAGACACTCCCGGGAAAGGCTGACACAGATTCTCCAGCTGTGACCCTTTACCCAGACTATAATTCCTGCCACCACCAGCTAATATTATCAGCTACCAAAAGGCCCTTGAAAGGGTGTCCAATTATTACTGTGCAATATTATTATCCAATTGGTAACATAACTATTCAGTCTCAAGGCTTATTAGAGTGGCTTATTATGATAACCTCTATAAATATGCAATGTACTCTAGAGCCTAACTTGTATGTACACAAAACAGCCACACGTAAAGGTTTATAAAATATTTAATAATAAATAATTAAAACACAAGACAGTACTACAACACCACAGAGATATCTAAGAGTTCAGAGACCACACAGAAACTTAAAACAATACAGTAGGATAGGTCTGATGTCAAAGAAAACACTTAATCTAACTTAATAATCTTTAGCTATTCTTAAGAGAAAACACAGTGCCATAATCCTACTTACAGACATATAGAGCATAAGCAGTGCTGGGTTGATGGTCCAAGACAAATGCTTTTAGTCTCTCACTGAACAATAGTTTTTAAAACACTAACAAACAGCTCTGCTGGTGCTTCCACAGTGGTGCAGCGGTTAGTGTTGCCGCCTCACAGCAAGAGGTTCTCCAGTTCAATCCTCAGCTGGGTTGCCTTCTGTGCAGAGTCTGCATGTCCTCCCTGTGGTCACATGGGTTTCCTCCGGGTGCTCCAGTTTCCTCCCACATCCCAAAGACATGCTGTAGGTGGATTGGACACTCTAAATTGGCCCTAGGTGTGAGAGTGTGTGTGTTCCTTCTGTGGAAGGTTGGGTGCTGGGCTGGGAACTTGACACCGTAAAACTCCACTGCCAATCATGAGCGGACAGGTGATCTGCTGTAGTGACCCCTAACCGGGAAAAGCCAAAAGAAGAAGAACAAACAGCTCTGCTAAGGCCCTCCCAAATTACATCATTTTGACACTTAGGTTTTCCCAGTATTCATATTACATCATCTTGACATTTAGTCTGGCGTTCCCAGGCAAACAAACTGCATTATTTAGCAAGCTAACATCTGCTCAGGAAACTACAACAATAAAAGGCATTTCACATGTATACTCTATCAATTATTCCTTAAGGTAAGACAATAGAACAAATGTGGTAAGCCAGACGCTTCGGCACCATTTTTTTAGATAATTGTAACTTCAAAGAACATTTGAAATGCTTGGCTTGATTTTCCTTACAGCAGATGGCAATGTTGCAACAATCTTGAAGTTCACATTTTACAGTGTTTTCTTTAATTTAAAAACAGAAGCGTGCATTTTACATTTATTTATACAAATGATAGAATTATGTATCAAATTCTATTTGACTATGATGGCAGCCTTCACCCATCTTTCCTCAATCTTCACAACCCTCACATGACTTTAGAAGAAGACTGACAGTGTCCATTGGTATGCATTCACATAGGATATCCATTGTAGGTAGGTGTATCAAGAGACTCAAACCTTACCTGTGAAATAAATAAGACCTGCTGGAGACACATGTATGTATCCCAGAGACTACCCTGTTGCGGGAACAGGCTCCAGTCCCCTATCCATGTGAAGCAGAGTTCCTCCCTAACCCAATTCAAGTGCAACTTGGACAATTGGATGGGGAACAGGAAATGTATTGCTGATTTGACACCTATGTCTATAATGGACAAAGCCAACCTATAAATGGTTCATCACCCAGGCCTCTGCTTGTAAATGTTTCATCTCCCAAGACCCTTCTTACACTTATCATGGGTATCAGAACTTGTCAGAGATTTGGGATGCATGGCTAGGTTTAAAAAAAGCCCATGTGGTCATTAGCCTAGTAAACACCTATGAACCTATGAACTTTAATTCCGAGGAAGGGTGCTGTCATTGACATTCTGTGCAAGTTGTATAAAAGTTCTCAATGTCTTTTATAATACTAGGCTGACAAAATCTAACTAAAACTTTAGGTTATGTAACTCTCCTATCTAGAACACAATAGAATAGTCTTTGTGGGTTCTGTTCAAGCAGTTTTATTTTATACAAACACATCACTATAGAAGTTAACTGACTTTAACTTAAGTAACTTATATACAAATTAACAACTGCAATCTTGCATGCTCTCTCCCCGACTGCTCTTTCAAAATGGCACTGTGAATTGCACGTGTCTAGGATTTATATGTACACATATAGCCTTGACATGCTTCTTAAAGATATAGCACATGCATCACTTGCACTCTGAGCTACATCCTCCCTCTTTGAGAAATAGATTGTATAATGTTATGAGGCATGCAGAAATCACAGTTAATTCTATGTAATGCATTATACAATGCTAAATATACAGATATATACAATCAAGTCCACATTGCTGCATATTTCACATTAGGCTTAGATACTTGCCCATGTCATGGAACATAAACTTGTGAATGAGATTTAGCAACTGAAACTATCTCTGCAAAATGGTTGACCTGTTGATTGTTCAAATAATTTCCTGGAATGGAATCAGAATTTTGAACATGTTCTGGTATGGGAACAGTGTCTGATTCACTCTTAGATTTGGAATCTACATTACAGAAGCAATGTTGTGATGGTGATAATGATTCTGGTACTGGAAATTGATATCTACGGTTCCTCCTATACTCAACACCTTCAGAGACTACCAGGTAAGATCTTGGCTTGGCACAGATGCCTGTAATCTGTCTTATTTGATGAAAACCTTTTGTCTGGATTTGTACCGTCTCTCCTTCCCTCAATGGATGAAGTCATCTGCTCGATCTGTCATAACCAGATTTCTGGAACTTTCGCTTCTTCAACAGTTGGGCCTTGATGGTTTTATTGTTCTTAGGTTTAGGCTTCTATAAACTGGAAGTAATGGGTAGGTAGCATAGTTCTAGCTTGCCTGGAAAGAAATCTTTGAGCAGGTGAACGAAGAATATCATCATGTGGCATGTTTCTGAGATTAAGCAAATTCAAGAACACATCAGTATTGTCCTGCTTTAACCTTTCAAGTAATTGCTTTTCACTTTGCGCTGCATGTTCAGCTAGACCATTGGACTGAGGATATTCATGACTACTAGTGACATGTACAAAGTCTCATTCTTTTGCAAATTTCTGAAAAACAGGCTAGTAAATTGAGTACCATTGTTAGAAAAAAGTTTGTGTGGACTACCATGAACAGGAAAATGATGTTTCTACTTAGTAAAAATGGGAGTGGATGTTAGGTTACGTAACAGATCAATCTCAAACAATTTGAATAAGAGTCTATCAAAACCAAGTAGTGTTGATTATTCCACTCGAAGATATCAGTTGCAACTGTTGACCAAGGTAGTTCAGGAACTGGACTTAGATGAAGTGGTTCTCTTTGCAAATGCAGTCTAGTACCATCACATGCTGGCTGAACAAGAAGAAAAAAACTCTATCAATGTCTTTTGGTAATGATGGCCAAAATACCAATTCTCTGGTTCTTCTCTTAGTGGATGTGGATCCTGGGTGATAACGATGCAAAATCTGCATACATTCTTGTTGTAAGGAAGGAGAAACAACAATTTTAGGAACTTTGAAAATAATTGCCATCTTCCATCAACAATTCATCTCTATAAGGAAAATATATCACTTCAGGTGGTCCACTAAATTGCTTTGTCGGCCAACCAACATTAATGTAGTGATTGAACTTTTGCAAAACTGGATCAGCGTGAGTGTGATCTCTTAACTCATCAAGTCTAGAGGTAGAAAAATTATGTACTGACATCACATCAATGTCAAAATTCTCTGCATGATGCTCTTCTGTCATATTTCTGGGTGATCTGGATAAAGTATCATCCAGATAGAGCAATTTGCCTTTTGTGTAGACCATTTTGAAATTGTACTTTTGCAATTTGAGCATCATTCACTGTACTCTTGCTGGAGTGGAATGCATAGGCTTCATTAGAATAGTAACTAGAGGTTGATGGTCAGTTTCAATCTGAATAGCTTGACCATAAATATAATCATGAATCTTGGAACATGCAAATACTATTGCCAAAAGCTCCTTCTCAATTAGAGCAAACTGCATCTCAGTTTGGGTTAGTGTTCTAGATGCATTGGCTATTGGTGTGCCCTCAAGTATAACTGTGCCAAGACCAAATATTGAAGTATCACAGGAAAGAGTAACTGGTTTGTTCACATCATAGTATCTTAATGTAGGTGGGGTGGCAATTTTCTGCTTGAGGTCTTCAAATACCTTCTGGTGTTGTTCCGACCATGACCATGCAACATTTTTGCATATTAGCTCTCTTAAAGGTGCTGTCAACTCACTGAAGTCTGGTATAAACTTGCCTAAATAGTTGACCATACCTAGGATATGCTGTAGAGCTTGTACATTATCTGGTACTGACATCTCAAGAATAGCTGCTTGCTTGGTTGGGTCTGGTCTCAAGCATGTAGTCATAAATAAATTATCTATGTACGCAACTTCTGGAAGTCTGAATTTGCACATCAGATGATTGAGCTTCAAGTTTACTTCACATACTCTGTCTAGAACTTTCTTGAGGTTTCTATCATGCCCTACTTCACCATTGTCACCAATCAATAAATCATCTACTATTATGGCACAAGGATAACCCCTCAAAATTTGCTGCATTGCATGCTAAAAGACTTCACTTGCAGAATTTATTTTAAATGGCATCCTTAGGAATCTGTATCTCCAAACAGAGTACCAAAATGGTCAGAAATGAGTATTTACAATCAAGTATCTCTTACCAAAATGAACTCTTTGCATCCAAGACAGAAAATACAGTAGCATTCGGGATTAGAGCTGCAACTTCTTCAACTGGGTGCATTGGATGATACAGTCTCTTTAATGTTTTGTTCAGATCTCTTGGGTCAGTACATATTCTGATTTTGTCTGAGCCTTTTTTTCTGAGCTATGGATGATACTCATTCAGTCTGTTCTGTGACTGGACAAACCACACCTTACTGCACCATTTTATCCAATTGAGTTTTAACTTTATCCTGCATTGCTATCGGAACTCTTCTCACTGGTCTGACTACTGGAGTGAGCTCTAGGTCTAACTTCATGGAATACACAACTGGAAGTTTGCCTAATTTGTCCTTAAAAGCATCAGCATACTCTAAGAAAATGGCTTCAGAAAAATTAGAACTTGGCAATGCACTTATGTGATGGACTTCTTTAGCAAAAGAAAGTAGATTCATTCTTAAACTATATTTGAGACCTAATAAAGATTGCACTGGTCTTCGGACTACATAGAATAACAAGTTATAACAGTTCTTGGCCAAATAACATGAAAGCATCACTGATGCTTCAGTTTGAATTTCTTCACCTCCATAAGCAACAAGTCTCACACTACTGGATACATTGAGTTGTTCCTTAGTTCTCACTCTAGCAAAAGTGTCTGCTGATATAACATTACACTTTGAACCAGTGCCTACTTTGAGCTCTGTGGATTTTCCATTAATCCGGGCAGTACAAAACACTTCGCTTCTTGTCAACAAGTTCACTAGATCTGTTCTTCCACCAAGCACTGATACACCATCTACATAGAAAGCTGACTGCTTGTATTCTACTTGATCAACTTCCTTTTTTGTGTGACCTTTCTTTACAACTGTGTGAGGCTTACTTGATTTGTAAAACTTTTGGAAATGGTTCCATTTTTTACACTTGTGACATTGCTGACCAAATGCTAAGCACTTTTCTCTTTTAGACTCAGGATTTGCACCACAGTTGCAACAGTTAACAATAAATCTAGACTTGGGTTTTGCTGATTCATACTTGTACTGCAGTGAACTTGAATGCACTCCTTTCTTAGGACTTTCTGGAAAGCCACTTGCCTTTCCTGAAAACCCTGTAGCTGTCACATGCTTGGGCCTGCTTTTGATTGCCACATGTTGCATACTATCGACATTTGCTCTGGCACCAACCGAAACCATAACCTTGTCACTCACAAGCATACTTGTGTGTTTTTCTGTCACCTCATGGATTTGACAAATCTCTGTGGCTTTGCTTAATGTTAAGTCACTGTCACAAAGTAAAATCTTTCTCACAGTAGCACTATTAATAGCACGCAGAAGCCTGCCCTTATCGACTCATCTTTTAAGTCACCAAACTGACACGTTTTAGCTCTGTTTCTCAAGTCATTTATATAATCTCCAAATGTCTCCCCTGGTTTCTGATCTTTTGTGTAAAACAAATGCCTCTCTAATGTAATGTTTGTCTTGGGGTTACACATCTCTCTGAACTTGCACTGTACACACTCAGGGTCTTCCCTTGATTCAGTCTGTACAACAATATGTTTTCACCTTCTCCTTCATATACTGCAGGTGCATACACAAATGAATGCTCTCTTTCTATGGCCTCTGACCCAGCGAGGTTTAGCAAAATGAATGCCCTGGTACATGCATCTCTATCTGCATGAGCTGCGTCCATAAAAATACCATACTGTTGCTCAAATATTCTCCAGTTCTCTGTAATATTCTGATCAAATACAAGTGGTAGGGATTTTTTAAATCCATCTGCCATATTAACAGACACCAGTGAAAGTATTTTTGCAAATAAGCACAAACATACACACATGCGCTATGCCAGAAACTTATGCCAGTGTTTGTAACTTTGTCCAATGCCTTTGCACTTCTGAATTTATACCTTTTGGGCTTTTTAAAATTATGCTAATGGACAAACTCGTAGTACCTTTGAATAACTGGAATTTGCAAAAATAAACTTCTAGGACACTTTATAACTTTGCAATATCATTTTGAAAGACTAAAATGCAAAAGTCATTTACCATCACTTTGCTAAAGTCATTTAGCATTTTAACAACTTTACGATGCAACTGAATAACTCTCAGACACTGTAATACTCTTGTAATGTCTTCTTTTTCAAGAAATCACTTCTTATCAATGCAAGAAACATATTAAATAACTACACAATGTGAATAAATCGAACACCTCTTGCCCGAAACTTAGTAATACTTCGAAGTAATAGCATTTTGTGAATAACTATACATACCACATTGAAATGTCCCCAAAATGGTGGTACGTTGCTAGGCAACTCTTTACAGTATGAGAAACACTCTGTAATGGTGGCACTTTGTGAACAGACACACCCAGCACAAGAAACTTTTTGAAATGGCTATACTTTGACAGTTTATCAAGAAATAGTTGCACTTTACACAAAACTCTTTGCAATACATGCACAGTAATAACCCCACTCTGTAAGCATTTTTACACACTTTGAGATACTTTGAATAACTTTAGTTATGCCCTTGATACAATACAAAGTTGTAGTTACACCAAAACATAGCACTTTGCCAAAACACATGCAGTCACCTTGCTTTATTTTCACTTAATGTGCCCATTTTGCCCTTATTATATTCTTTTTGCTTGTTTAAGCCTTTTTCATGCCCAAAGTACTTTTCTAGTGCTCGTTTTACTATAAACATGCATAATTTTGCTTTAAATACAATCATTTTGCTTTAAACATACTCATTTTTGCTTTACTTTAATTGTTTCATCAAATGCTTTTATTTTAAACATTTCCTTCAGTTGACAAACTTTTCAAGCTTTCTGCTTGCTCAATAATATGGTTTGTGTTCTTGTAATGCCCCTTTTTGTCTTTTGTATCAAATAAATAATTTCTGCTATTTCTCATTACCTTTAATTCTTTTCTGGCTCTGTTTGTGACTTTTCCTCTCAATTTTACCTTCATCTTCATCTATGCACCTCATGGCTCTGAATATTATTCTCTTCGATCCCGGTTCTGACACCATGTCACTCTCCTATCTAGGACACAATAGAAGAGTCTTCATGGGTTCTATTCAAGCAGCTTTATTTTATACAAGCATATCACTGTAGAAGTTAACTGACTTTTGCTTAAGTAACTTACGTACAAATTAACAACTGCGATCTTGCATGCTCTGTCCCTGGGTGCTCTTTCAAAATGGCACTAGGGATTGCATGTGTGTGGGATTTATATGTGCTCATATAGCCTTGACACACTTCTTAAAGATATAGCACACACATCACTTGCACTCGGATTTACAGGTTACATCTTATCATTTCTAAAATGACTACCCAAATTGTGGTCTTGTGTGAAGTTTATTACATGTATTATAAAATGTATTGGAACTAATAACTGGCTCAATATCTGTTCTGCATCTATGGATACCTGCTAAAAAAGATCTTTTCTCAGTTTCAAATGTAGTCATGAAGGCAGTTGTATTGTTTATTTGATTCCCTGTCTACTGTTTTATATTTCGCTGTGCTGTACTTAGTGTATTGACATCCTCTGAGTTTTCTTGAAATTGCTGTGACTTGCATGGAGGTAAGCCAGATCAGCATTCGTCTTATAAATATTCTGGCAGGAAGTGGAATCCATGGCCTCTTCTCCTATGAATAGAGGTACAGGTTTTTCATTCTCATCTAATTCATCCCCCAAAACACACAACTCACAAAAGCAATTTTTTTCCTACCTGCATGTTGGTAGCTTTCTTTTGGTATTTTCCTGTTTTCTTTATCCTTGCAGTCTTCTTTCTGTTTTTGACTTGCGTAGCAGGGAGCTGTTTAAGAATCTGCTTAAATTCCCCTTTACCCTTGTCTTCAGTATGAGTTTCATCTATTTTTTTCTCAGTTTCTACATGCATTTTCCTTAGTGTAGATGCAGCCATGGACTCTTGCCCGTCAGTTATTATTTTATTTATTTTATTTTATTACTGTAATTACTGTTGACCTTTCCTGTCATTCTCCACTATGACTTTTTTTATTTCATTGATTACTTGAGTATTTGGTAGGCATATATTGTCCTCCACACTGATGCCTTTTATTATTTTATGCAGTGCACTATCTTAATAAGACATACTGTCAGATTTACATAACTTTTCCACACTGAGCCAAACCATAAAACCTTTTTTATCTTCTAGCTGTACAAGACAATATTTCTAGCAACATATCTGACTGTATCTTTCCCCCTTTAACTTGTATAGTTGTTTAAACTGTGGAAAGGCTTGTCCAGTTATGACATCATGTATTAAGTTAGGCAAGAGAGCTACAGTGCACACACCTTTCCCTTGATGATTTTGTATTTCTGCCTGTGTTATTGGGTACGCCTTCTTTTTTCCATGCACACATATAGCTTCAGCTTTTTGTTCACTAGCTGTTTTATGCTTGCAAACTAAGATTTAATTAATCATGCTTTGTAAATTCAGGAATTCCTTCATTTCTTTTCCCTGAATCATAATATAACATTTTACAAGTTTAATAATAGCACAGTCATAAGCAGTAGAGTCTGTACTTCTAGCTGACAAAGCTGAAAGATTGTCATATTCTATCGTCATGTGTTCAGATACACTTGGCTGTCCAGCATTAATAGGTTTTACTTGTATAAATTGTCACTAAATGAGCAGTGATTGGCTATATGTTCTTTAATAGACATTTTAAATGAACAGACTCTGTGGAGGTAACATTTGAGTTCTTATTGGCAGACAAAGCACCTTATTCAAGTGAAGGTTTATTATTAGCCCTTATATAGAAGTCTAATTGAAGTTTGCAATTTCATTCAGAAGCAGACAACTATCTGTCCAGGACAATTAGGGTCACTCTGAAATATCCACTTTTTTAGATATCAAGTGCTCTTATACAATCTTGTTTGCAGCCAAACTTTTTAAAGAATTTTCTTATATTACAAATTATTCTAGCCACTGCTTAAAAATATTCCTCAAACCAGCCATATATCCTTATAGGTTTGTCCATACTGAATGTCTAGTTGTGTAAGTTATGTAAATTGAGGCATTGTGCTTATGGTGAAGCTCCAGACTTTGACAACATTTCTGATTTCTGTTAGTCTTCGATAACAGTGTCTTCCAAATACATATTTTAGTTCATAATTGTGGTCCATTTATTTTGGGATCGAAGTTTCTCTAGAAATATATATTTTGAAGGTCCCAGGTTGTTGTTGTGTCTTTTGGCTTTTCCCTGTTAGGGGACGCCACAGCGGAACTCCGGTCCGCTAATGATTGGTAGTTGATTTAGTTACCAGCCCTGATGCACAACCTTCAACGAAGGTACGCCCATTCACGCATGTCTCCACGCAGAAGACGCTCTAGCTGAGAATCGAACCAGACAGCTTCTTACTGTGAGGCGACAACAGCACCACCACCACAGTAAAGAATCATATTCTATCTTGCGTTTAGATTTTTCAGAGGGCCAGTGGCATGGGTAATTCTTAGTGGCATGGGTAATTCCCAGTGAAGTAGGAGGCTGTTTCATGATTGCAGAAATTCCTTGTTGCGGACTAAGCAGGTGCTGGACAGAAGCTACACAATGTCCTTGGAAAACTGACATAGAGCTTCCAAGTGCTTCAAGTAATCTTTACATTTTGCAGAGGATCTGGTAGCAACAGTCAAGTGCACATAAGAATTTAAATTCACAAACAGAAAACAGCTGTAAGATAATGCATTTTCAATGCCACGAGGATTCTTAACCAGAACCCATCCATATATGAGAAAAATTGTTTTTATCAATGCCTCAAAGTACCTTTTTTCTACATCAGGGACCTTTCTGACCAGAGTAAGTCTCTGATCAGACAAAAGGATTCAATAATTCTTCAGTTTCGGAAAGCTTTTAAGCAAAACAGAACCTGTGACTTTATATGTAACATTCATGCTGGAGCCTGTGAGGCAGGCAGTTAGCAGTTATTCTCAGGCAGATTGTACAAGGGTGGGGAAAAACTCAGGCAGATCTCCTTTCAATAACCACAGTTTATATGAAATAAAATGCGTTTCTGCCTGCGATAGCACTAGTTTTTATCTTTAAGATAAAATTCATTTACAGGTCAAAAATAGGAAATGGTAATATTTGGTCTGTTCTATGTACAAGGTGTGGTTCATAAATTAGGTAATGATCAATTTCACAAACCAGTGAAAGATATGGTTTACATTTAGAGTTTGTTGTGTGTAAAAAAATGCACGTTAATGAAGTGGTATTGTTCTAAGTAGTTTCTAAGTATATAGAAGGAATGTTTTCCATATTACCTGACAAATTATATTTTTATTGTAGTATGCATTGTTTTTTTCTGCATTTCTTGAGCTAAGTGGTTGCAAGGTTGTACAGCAGTGTTAAGGTAGATCAGGTGATGTTAACATATCAGGATGTGTCAAAGATCACATTATAGAGTGGGAGAGGAAGAGCATATGCATTTTTCCACGGTTGTCTGGTTTAGGATTTGGCATATACAAAATCAGTGGGTTGAGGAGTTAGAAGCATATTGGCCACTGAGAAAACTGATTCTACAGCCTACATATCTTACTTTATTTAAAGATATGTAGGCTGTAGTTGCTTATTTGTGTTTCACTGCTATTTGAAATCAGTTTTCTCAGTGGCCAATATGTTTTGTTTGCTCTTTTACTGATTTGTGTTATTTTCACTCAACCAGTGATGATATATGTGTGTGTGTGTGTGTGTGTGTATATATATACATACATATATATATATATATATATATATATATATATGTATATATATAGATATATATATATATATATATATGAACACACACACACACACACACACACACACACACACACACACACACACACAGACACACACAGTCTACCTGAACAAGTAGCACATTCTCGTGCTCCCATAATAAGCAGTTACAAGTAATTTTCCACTATTACTGATTTTACAGTGCAGTATAAGGGGGAGGTGTTGCACTCCACAGTGTGGCATCCTTTACATGTTATGTTAAATCAAAGGCCCATGTGCCTGACTTGGAAACATATCAGGTGGATGTAAAATATCCCATAGCACTTATCAAAAAAAGTAGGTGAAATTTCCCCTAAACAATATGAAGACCATATCAGGAATCCCATGAAGAAAAGACACCATTGACCTATTTGTACTAACCCAGTTAACAAAGTGTGAATAAATAAATATATATACGTGTGTGCGTGTGTGTGTGTGTGTGTGTGTGTGTGTGTGTGTGTGTGTGTGTGTGTGTGTGTGTGTGTGTGCGTGTGTGTAAATGGGTCTACCTAAAATTGTTTAAATCAAAATCCACGTCAGCAGAACCAGCAGCAAAAAGTCCAATATTAAGTGTTTTATTAACATCCACTTCTGAACTTCTTTAGACAAACATCAAAAGGTAACAAATGTAAAAAAACTCCTTAATTACACAATTAACAACACATGGTACATTTGAATGGACGAAGCAACTGGTTAAAACTCATTGACATCAATATGTGGGAAAAAGCTGATCTCAAAGCTTCTTAGTGCTACTGCATACAAAAGTCAGATCTTTACAAATTGTGTTTTAAAATCAAACAACTGACCAAAATAAAATAACAATTGTCAATGAAATTGTGTCAAAACATAAAATGTTTAAAACCAAGAAAAACGAAACATAATAAATGGAACTGATTTGATAACGAAAAGTAAGAGGTAAAACATAAAAAATAATAGTAAGTCATGAATGAAAATAAAAAATAATAACAATGAAATTACCTCTGCATACTTCTAAGTTTCAAAATGCAAGCTAAACTCACTCGGCCGTTGAGACCTGGGGGTCTATATGAACAGAGTTTCAGCTGCCAAATCACTTCTAGGCACTCTAATAATAGTTGGAAAGGACCCCCCTGATGTCAAAGGGAACCTGTCCTAACACCCTTAAAGTAAAACTATGCTGAGGGTGGTCATTGACATGTTTCGCCAAAGCGTTTTCACACTTATTTTTCCTAATACAATATAAGTGCTCATAGATTCTTTCATTAAAACCTCTGTCAGTCTTGCCCACATAAAACACTGGGCAAGACTGGCAGCAAGCTAAATAAACAACTGATCGAGATTTACAGTTGAATCTACCAACAGTGGAGAAAGAAGACCCAGCAATTTTGAATCTTGAACCAGTGGCAATGTGCCTGCACATGTTGCAACTCTCTCATTTGAAAGTGCCCTCTACTCTAACACGAGTGTCCTTTTTTGTTTCAAGTATCCGTTTGAGGTTATCACCCCTCCTGTATATAAAACCAGTACCAGACCATGACCACCCTCAGCATAGTTTTACTTTTAGGGTGTTAGGACAGGTTCCCTTTGACATCAGGGGGGGGGTCCTTTCCAACTATTATTAGAAACTATTATTAGGAACTCTGTTCATATAGACCCCCAGGTCTCAATGACAGAGTGAGTTTAGCTTGCATTTTGAAACTTAGAAGTATGCAGAGGTAATTTCATTATTATTATTTTTTATTTTCATTCATTTTTTATGTTTTACCTCTTACTTTTCGTTTTCAAATCAGTTCCATTTATTATGTTTCGTATTTCTTGGTTTTAAACATTTTATGTTTAGACACAATTTCATTGACAATTGTTATTTTATTTTGGTCAGTTGTTTGATTTTAAAACACAATTTGTAAAGATCTGACTTTTGTATGCAGTAGCACTTTAAGAAGCTTTGAGATCAGCTTTTTCCCACATACTGATGTCAGTGAGTTTTAACCAGTTGGTTGGTCCATTCAAATGTACCATGTGTTGTTAATTGTGTATTTAAGGAGTTTTTTTACATTTGTTACCTTTTGATGTTTGTCTAAAGAAGTTCAGTTTTCTTGAACGAAAAGTGGATGTTAATAAAACACTTAATATTGGACTTTTTGCTGCTGGTTCTGCTGACATGGATTTTGTTTTATTCATCTTAGTTTGTTTCAACTTTTGTTGCTACCTAAAATTGTTGACATGACAGATAATCAAATCCCATTTCATCAACTCCACTTTATCGAATGTGTGTGTGTGTGTGTGTGTGTGTGTTTCACTTTAGAACACTGAAAGCCCAAATTGTTGACATGACAGATAATCAAATCCCATTTCATCAACTCCACTTTATCAAATCTATGTGTGTGTGTGTGTGTGTGTGTGTGTGTGTGTGTGTGTGTGTGTGTGTGTGTGTGTGTGTGTGTGTTCACTTTAGAACACTAAAAGCCCATAACACTGAAATTCAAAACACTGAGACCAAAATCCTGAAAATTCAAAACACTGAAAGTTCAACACATTAAATACGATAAAATTGAAAATACATAGGAAACCAACATTTAATATATGCCAGAACAACTACATACAGAAACAAATAAACAAACCATATTATACTTCTCCAACTATAAGCAGGGGTGCAAGCCCCCCTGTACCCCCCACCCCCTGCTACTTAAATATATCAACTCCGAGATTGCACTACACAGAATAAAACATCAAACATACCATTCCGCTCTTCATGACTACCTGTTTAAATTGTAAAAAATATCCTCAACCTTCTCTTAGAAACACTACTTCACTGTTAAAACATTACAAATTACTATATATATCTGCGATATTTACAATAGTTTCATAGGTAACCTCAGTCATGTTCCCTTCTTACTTGCTATTCTATAGCATAACACATCTTAGTGTAGTTTAGTGGGATCTCGGAGTTGATATACTGAAGTAGCAGGGGATGTGGGGGGCACAGCCCTCCACATGGGGAGTGCAGGGGGGCTTGCCTCCCTTCTTATAGTTGAGGAAGTGTAATATGGTTTGTTTTTTATTTGTTTCTGTATGTAGTTGTGCTGGAATATAGTACATGCTGATTTCCTGTGCATTTCAGTGTTATGGGATTCAATGTTTTGAATTTTCAATGTTGAATTTTCAAGATTCTGGTCTCAATGTTTTGAATTTCAGTGTTATGGGCTTTCAATGTTCTAAACTGAATCCGTGTGTTTGTGTGTGTGTGTGTGTGTGTGTGTGTGTGTGTGTGTGTGTGTGTGTGTGTGTGTGTGTGTGTGTGTGTGTGTGTGTGTGTGTGTGTGTATGTATTTGTGTATATACACATAGACGTGATTATAAATGTAGGGTGGATTATACATATGATCGTTTCATAGTTTCATAGTATAGTCCTAGGCTATCTGCCCTAGGGCATTTATAAGCCTAGCCAAAGTGTATGTGGCTTTCGCCACCCCATGTAATGATACAAAAGTGTACAATTTAAATTAAATTTAGTTTACTGTGCCTCTATCTATCAATGACACAGAGATGACCCCCCCGGGGTAAACCTATGATCACCCATCCATTCGTCCAGATTTCTCTTGAAGAGAGTCAGTGAGCGGCTCTGCCTAACATGGACAGGTATCCTGTTCCAGAGTGTGGGAAGCCTCTGGGTTATGAATCTGTCCCTCCAGCATGTCCTATTCATATTTGTGCTGAGGTTTAGATCTTTAGCTCTCGTGGCACTGATGGATTTGGATTTTTTGAGGTGGAGCATGTCCATTAATTCTGAATTGGACATGGCCTTGTACGTAAGGCACAGATCACCTCTGAGCAGGCGGTATGCTACTGAATAGAGCTGGGGCTTTTTCAGTCTGGCAGCATATGACATATGCTGGAGACCCTTGATCCTCTTGGTAAGGTACTTTTGGGGTCTCTCCAGCTGCTGAAGGTGCTGGGTGAGGTACATACCAAATGGGGCATTGTACTCAATCATAGGCCTGATAAGGGAGGAATACAAGGGTACAATGACATCCTTTGATCTTGATGTGAATCCCTTCATGATAAGGTGGGCAAGGTAGAAGGTCTTTCTAACCACTTTGGCAATGTGAGTGTCAAATGAGAGGTCACTGTCAACTTGGGTCCCCAGGTCTCCGATTACTTTTTCCGTACTTAATGGATTACCACCTATGTGGTAATTTGTGGGTGCTTTGTTTTTTCTAAAGGGGATGACTATACATTTTTTGGCATTTAGTTTAAGGCCATGACTCTGGCACCAGTTGTCTGTTTCTGTGAGGTCCTTCTGGAGGATGCATGTGTCAGCTGGTGTGTCGACTATGGCACCTAGTTTGCAGTCATCTGCGAAATTTGTCAGCCACAACCCCCCTATGTTTGCCTGCACATCTGAGAAATAAATGCCGAACAAGAGGGGTCCCAAGACAGAGCCCTGTGGGACTCCACTTGTGACTGGCTTAGAGTCTGACATAGCTCCAGCTATTCTGACTTTGTGGGTTCTGTCCTTTAGCCAGTTTGCAATCCATCTTGTGACAAACGGCTTTACATTTAAGCTGTTGAGCTTGTCTATGATGCCTGAGTGGGGTATTGTGTCAAAGGCTTTTGCCAGATCCAGGTAGGCTGTATGAACTGCTTTGCCTTCATCGATGGCTCTAGCAACTGTTTCAAAAAAGTCCACCAGGTTTAAAAGACAGGATCTGCCTTATACAAAGCCGAACTGGGTAGGGTCAATTGTCTGTAGGTCCCCGATTTCTTTGTTTATGAGTTCCATAATGATCCTTTCCATAGCTTTGTAGACCAGGCTGGTCAAGCTTATGGAGCGGTAGTTACCAGGGTCTGTAGAGGTGCCACCTTTGTGGAGTGGGACCACTATAGCTGTACGGCAGTATTCAGGGATGTATCCTGTAGCAAGGCTAAGATTAAACAGCGTTCTTATGTGTGGGTTTAGCTCCTCTAGGAGTTCACGTAGCACGCAACCCGGGACACCGTCAGGTCCCATGGATGTTATATTTTTAGCTTTGCTGAGGGCAGCTCTCACCTGGACATCTGAGATTTCAGGGAGGTTGCATTCAGCTGAGATATTTATTTCGTCTTTTGGGGGAGAGGGAGGGGAGAAATTTGTACTGAACCTGTCTGCCAGTATGTTGGCAATATCTGTGGGTTCAGTGTATTTATTGCCATTATGAACTAACTCTGTGCATATCTGAGGGTTTCCGCCCAGGTTTATAACATAACTGAAGAAGGCCTTGTGATTATCTTTAGTGTCCTTAGCGATATTTCTCTCGAAGTTGGCCTTTGATGATTTTATTAGCGAACATAATTTTTTGCTAGTGCTGATCAGGGATGCCTTCACTTTCTGGGATTTTGCTCTGTCTTGCAGTAGCTTCCTTCTCTTGTTATAAAGGTTTTTTATGGCTGGGGTCCACCTGATAGGATGCCTGTCTTTGGCAGTAAGGGTCTTGGTTTTATTTGGGATTGCATGATCCATGCATTCTTGGAGATGTCCGTAGAAAGCATTTGTGAAGGATTCAGCAGTGTGGGATGTGGTTTCCACTGGCCCAGGGGGCTTGAAGGATACCATTTCAGTCCTAAGGAGTGTAAAGTCAGCTTTTGAGAAGTTTCTCACTGTGGTCTTTTGTGCTGGGGGTGGAGGTGGGATATGAATATCTAGGGTTATTAGTTTATTTTCTGATCTCACTAGTGAGGGGTATACTTCCGGTGTTGAGAATTTTATCCACATCTTTGTGATGATCAGGTCAAGTATATTATTTCACCTTGTGGGGGAGGTGACTAGTTGTTCCATCACATTTGAGTTGATTAATTCCAGGAACCTTTGGGCTAGGGTGTTGGGGCTTGAGTAATGCACCCAGTCTATGTTTGGGTAGTTGAAGTCTTCCAATATGATGGTATTTGGTGAGACATTCATATCCTCCAGTGTCTTCAGGAAGGCTGAATGGAGTTCCTGAGATTGCAAGGGTGGTCTGTAGCATGCTACAAGTTGTATAGCAGTTTTGCCTACGGTTAGTTGCACATGGATGGTCTCTGATGCTTCATGCATTGCCACTAACCTGGGGGTGTGGGTGTCTTTAATGAATATGGACACTCCCCCTCCTTTTGTGGTTTGGCCCAGGTTTTGGGGCCGAAATGCATGATACGAGACATAACCTGGTAGGGCTGGGGTGCTCTCAGGAACCTTGAACCAGGTTTCAGTTACTGCACAGACATCGATGCTCTCCATATTGAGGAGTGCTTCGAGAGCCTGCATCTTGAGATTTAGACTTCTGGCATTGAGCAGCATTACCCATAGTTTTTTTCCTTTATTGTTTTCTAAGTTGGTGGGTTTGCCTTTTGAGCCTTGCCTAAAAAAGGCACTATGGGGGTGGCAAGAGCCTTAGCCAATATCCGGAAGCCCAGTGGTGACAGGTGCAAGCCATCCCTTGCAAAGCAGCGTGGCTTGTCCAGCATGTCATCCCAAGCAGACAGACATTGGATCCCCCTAGAATGACACCAGTAGTTGAGCCAATTATTAAAGCTGATCATCTTGTCTTTGTATTGTGGCATCATTCTTGGTGAGGGCAAGATGCTGCTCAGGGTCAGGGTCATACCGGCCTGGGCTACATAATCAGAGAGCTCCTCTATGTCTCTTTTCATGTAGTCCAAGGAGGTACATCTCAGGTCATTCACGCCGGCATGGACAATGACGGAGTCATATTTGTTCTTGTTTGGAGTGACCTGAGTGTTTGTGTTATGTGGCAGATCCTAGCTCCTGACAGGCAGCTCACCATTACCCACTCTTTGTTCAGCCTGGTAAGCAGGATGTCAGTGTGTCTGACTATAGAGTCATCTATTACTAGTGTATCAGGCATGGTGTTTCACCTTAAGGGCTGTGATTGTTTGGCACACTGACTTTGTGTACTATGTGTTGCTTGTGCAGAGTTTTGAGGTGGTGTTTTCTTGGATGTCTGCTTTGGGAGCCTCTGTTGTTTCAGTAAGTTTTTTATTAGAGCCTCCGAGTATGTCTTTGTGTTACTATGTGTTTGGTTTGCAGTTGTGGTTGGTTTATGTGAGACTGGGTTTGTTGTGTGTGTGGTTACCTTCTCCTCCTGTCTGGTCTTGCTAGGCCTGTGTTGAGAGAGTTCAGCCTCCAGTTTGGCTATATAGTTGCATCTCTCACATGTGTTTGTGTTTGTTTGGAGGAGGAGAGGGTTGTCTGTGTACATGAGACAATTGTAACATTGTCTCAGGATTCCCAGATTAACCAGTTGAACTGGAGAGGACATCAGTAATATACCACTTGACATGCCAGAATTGTATAATGGGGTGATGTGTAACTGGGTCAGAGAGAGGACTTTGAAGAAAAGTGGGTATTAGCACGGGTTGTAGGTGGATGTAGTGCTTACGTTAATTTAAGGGTGCTTCACTTAAAAGAAAGGTTTTAGGAGCAAGTGCTAGGCTTATGATAAAGCGAATAGACTAATTTTGTTGAAAGTAGAGCTTTCTTAAGGGAAAAATTGAAGTGCAGACTTGGTGGAGCCAGGAATAGTTTAAGCCTGTTTAACCGGTGCTGCGCTATGTGCACAATCGCGCAAAGCCGCGCAAACACAGATTTTAAACAGGGAACTTCAAAAGAGCTGGAAATGGTCCAAAACTACCAATTACTACAAGCTCTTGTGCTGAGGTCACTCCTTCAGGGACAGATAGGCTGCTCAAGGCTCCCCACTCCCACTGGTGAGCAAAGAAACTTCCTTCTATCCAAGTAAGGCAATGGACAACACAGGAACTACACCACAGTCCAGAATACAGCAAAGCCTGTATACTGGTCTAAACTAGTCGAGAAAGGCAGGAAAACAAGGATTTTTTTTTGGTTTTTTTTTGTTTGTTTTTTAGGTTAAAAAGTACACAGAAATGCAGGAAAA